>NW_020958774.1:17434-18918 GCF_003031625.1 Empidonax traillii | reverse complement strand
AGGGGGGGAGGGGAAAGTGGGGGTTGGGATTATTCATGGGGTAAACTGGGAATTAGGAGGACCATGAAAAATTGGGAGGAATAGGGAGAAGGGTGGAAGAGGGGGGTGGACTGGAGGGTCTGACAATCCCATGGGGGTCTTTGGGCACACAGAGGTTGGGAAAGGGGAATGGCCCCATGAGCTCCCAACTGACTGTGGGGTGCTGGGGCTGCTGGATCCAATCTCAGCCTTGGGTTATGCCAACACTTTCAGTTTAGAGGAATTACAGAGGTGGGACTGAACCACTTTTGTCCCCCAAATTTTGAGGATGGCAAATCAGATCTATTGATAGAAATGAATTATTTAGGGTTACAAATGATCAGACAAAAGATCATCAGAATTATTTACTGCACAATAGAAACACTAAAACTACCACTAGTACAGGATAAGACAGGACAGTGCTCTACACTAAAGCAATTGTTGAAGCAATTCTACTCAAGTTGGCACCAAAGCAAGAATTATTCATTAGAGAGGGATGGAACTCCCCCAGACCAACGCTCAGGGGGAGATCTCTGCTCTCAACCTCCAGCAGTGACCTTGGGGGGTCCCAGCCAAGGCAGGAATCTCCACACACCCCCCAAGAATGGTTCTGTTGGCACAACCTGCCCCTGGCAAAGGGGACTGGCCCTTTCTGGTAGAAAGGGATGGACTGACAGTCACTGGACTCCAGGGGTTGCCTCACCATCAGGGGGGTCATTCGGGGTGGGAGCAGCGGCCGAAGCTCTTCCCGCAGTCGGGGCACTTGTCGGGCCTTCCCTTACTGGTGGGTCCGTTGGTGTCTGGTCAAGTGGGAGCTCCGGCTGAAGCTCTTCCCACACTCCCCACACTTGTAGGGCCTCTCCCTGGTGTGGATGTGCCGGTGGGCGATGAGGTGGGAGTTGTGTTTGAAGCCCTTCCCGCAGTCGGTGCAGCAGAAGGGCCTCTCCTCTGTGTGTGTCCGCTCATGCAGGAGGAGATTCCCACTGGTCTGAAACCTCTTCCCACATTGCAAACACTTGTAGGGCCGTTCCCCAGTGTGGATGTGCTGGTGTTGGATCAGGTTGGAGCTGTACCTGAAGCTCTTCCCACATTCCCCACACTTGAAGGGCCGTTCCCCAGTGTGGATGCGCTGGTGTTTGATCAGGTTGGATCTACCAGTAAAGCTCTTCCCACATTCCCCACACATGTAGGGCCTCTCCCCAGTGTGGATGCGCTGGTGTTTGATCAGGGTGGAGCTGTGCCTGAAGCTCTTCCCACATTGCCCACACGTGTAGGGCCGTTCCCCAGTGTGGATGAGCTGGTGGCTGAGGAGGTGGGAGCTCTGCCTGAAGCTCTTCCCACATTCCAAGCACCTGAAGGGCTTCTCCCTGCTGGGAGGCTGCTCAGGGACCACCAGCTCGGAGCTCCGGCTCAAGCTCCGGCCGCCTTCCCGGCACAGGACGGCTCTTTCCTCCTCACAGCTCCCT
>NW_020958774.1:6689-12206 GCF_003031625.1 Empidonax traillii | reverse complement strand
CCTCAGCACCTTCACTTGCTCAGGTGAGGCCACACTTGAAGACTTGGAAAAGCAGATTGGCCACAAGAAGGGATCCTGGCAGAGGGCTGCAGCCCTGGGATGGGGCACAGGGATGTACAGGAGCTACATGGCATTGTTATTGCCAGGTTATGGTAAAGCATCAGGGTTTGTTCTGAGATCTCAAAATCCTCAGGGGGATGTGGATTGTATTTAATAAAAAAATCCCCAGAACACCCAAAAGGGCCTTGGTCAAAACCTCTGCTGTGAAGCCAAGGGCTTTCACCCATGGCTGTTGCCTCGTTCCTCCCAGCTGGAAGGTCTGGGATGAGGGGAGATGACTGTGTGGCCAGACAGGTCTTTGGGCAGATGTGACACCCGGCCTTTCCACGGAGCAACCAGGATGACCCAGCCCTGCACAGCCCCCCCAGAGCCTGGCAAGCTGCTTTGAAAGAGGAAAAACCTACAGTGGTGTCACCCTGAGAGTTTCTCTTGTCTCAGCATCTGCTGCCAAGTGGTGGGGCAAGAAGAGGCGGGTGGCACATGCAGGGCCAGCAATGCCTGTCCTGCTCCTGCCATGGTGCCCAGGTGGGCTCCCCTGGGACAGTGGGTGGCAGGAATTGTCAGATCCCCTTGCCCTGGTTGGGCAGAATTGTTTGAGAATCGGTATTATCTTGTTTGGGTTTATAATCACACAGCAAAATGGTCATTATTCTATCAGTATGTATGTGTGTATATCTATGTATATTTAATTTTGAGAGCAGAGCAGTGCTGTTTTGAAACCCATCTTTCCTATAAAGGAATTTCTCTCCTGACAATAAACCCCCTGAAGATTTGTATGCCCCGTGCCTCTCCTTTCAGCAGGGCTTCAGAGTCCCAGAGGCATCAGGATGGGCCTCTGGCTTTTGCAAGGTCTGCTGTGCTCAGGCTCCACCAATCCTTTGGGGAAATCTTTGCTGGGTGAGCAAGCCAGGCTGCTGCAGGCCCAGGCTCAGCTGGAGGGAGCCAGCATGGCATGGACGCCGTGTCCCCATGGGCAGGGTTTGCTTTGGAGCCCGTGCTTGTTGGAACACAGGGATCTGTGAGCTGAGCTGGGGGATGGACCCGCGGCCCGGCCCAGGCACCCCATGGAGCTGCTCTGGGCTGTGTGCTGGGACAGGGACACACAGGACCTGCTGCTGACACGTCCCTGCACGCTGCACAAAGAACCAGCAGCATCTTCCTGCCTTTCTCTAAGCACAAAAGTGTGTTTGCTTCCTCTGCAGGGGTAACCCCCCATTCCCCACTGTTCCCCAGGAAGCTGCAGCCCCTGCAGGGCTCATCGCGGCCTCCAGCACTGAGTGCTCAGCACAGGCAGGACATGGACATTGACATCATCTAGTAATAATATTCATATTGAATGGGGTTCAGGTGGAGTTTAAGGTGGAGTCATCTTTTTGGTAGATTCCTGGGGATCATTCCTGTTTCTTTGTCCTCGTGAGGGTCGTTTTCTCTGTTCCTCATCGTCATGAACTTTTCAATTCTTCCTGATTACATGCAAAAGTCTTACAAACCCCCCCCTAATTCATCTCTTCACCCTCCCCAAATGTCCATCCTATCTAATTTATGACTACCAGGCCAAGCTTTTTGTTATCTTTCATTAGGATAGAGCATATCAGGTGCAAGCAGGCCTCTCACAGGCCTCTCGCAGCCTGGTACCTTCTCTCTCTTAACTAATCCCACAACACCTGCTCTCTGTCTTTGTTATTTTAGCTTACATACAGCACTCCTCAAAGTGGCATCTGTGAGCCTCTTCTTACAGCAGGATTTTAGCATCTAAAAATCCTTGCTGTGTTTCATTTCCTTCCTTTTCTTAGGACATACGAATTTTTTGTCAAGTTCTAAAGGCAAAGTGTTTCACTGACTGAACATCATTGCCCACATTGTTTGTGTTCTCTTTACTATAACACTCAGCTTATACCACAGGTAGATGATCAAGAAAGAGAATGTGATCATTCCTCCCAGTATGACCAGTATGGGATGTATTAGAAAATTAAACACTTGCATTGTCCTAGGAGAGTATCCCATCAGGGTGTCCCATCAATGATGTTCTCCGATTCGTTCTGCATCAGCTAACAGAGAGGATGTGCTGCTGTGAGAACATAATTTCATGTTACAATTGTCAAAACATGATCTGTTGTTCTGATGGCCTTCTGATGGTACCAGGATGTTAAAGAACTACCAAGAGAAACAGTAGCAAAACTAGATATTGAAAACAGGGTCTCAGTACCGGCTCTCAGAGTGGGAAAGGACATAAAGAATGTTAAAGAAACAGATCTGATAGAAGAGTATTGTTAGAAAACTGGATCAAAGACTGCTGCTTGATTCCAATCAACGGCGCTCTCTGATCATCACATTGGTGTGCTGAGTCGTCCCTGCTCGCATGAAAACCCCCCAGGCAGGTGCCCTCCCAAAGGCCCCCAAACATCCCCAACATCCCCAGTGATGTCACCACTGTCCCTGGGATGTTACTGGTGTTCCCAGTGATGTCACAGCTGTCCAGTTGATGTCATTGAGGTCCCTGTGATGTCACCAGACAGTTGTGATGTCACTGGTCTCCAGTGATGTCACTGCTGTCCTCACAGGTGTCACCACTGTCCCCTGTGATGTCACCAGTGGTGTCCCAGGGGTGGTCCTTGTGTCCCCAATGATGTCACAGCTGCCCCTCTGATGTCACTGATGTCCCCTCTGATGTCACTGATGTCCATGTGACATCACGGTTGTCCCTTTGTGGTCACCAGTCCCCTATAATGCCATTCGTCCTCAGTGATGTTACTGATGTTGCTGTGATGTCACCAGTGTCACCAATGATGTCACTGGTGTTGCTGTGATGTCACCCTTGTCCTTGTGAAGTCACCAATGTCCCCAGTAATGTCACCGATGTCCCCGCTATATTACAAAGTTGTTCCTTTGTTTTTCCGACTCCCCTGTAATGTCACTGGTCCTCAGTGATGTCACTGTTATCCCTGTGATGTCACCAGTGTCCCCTGTGATGTCACCAGTGTCCCTGGTGATGTCACTGCTCTCCCTGTGATGTCACAACTGTACCCAGTGATGGCACCATGTCCCCATGATGTCATCGATGTCCCTGTGAGAGCACCACTGTCCCCTGTGGTGTCACCAATGTCCCCGATGATGTCACTGCTGTTTCTGTAATGTCACCCTTGTCCTTGTGAAGTCACCATTGTCCCCAATGATGTCACCAATGTCACTGCGATAGCACGGTTATCCCTTTGTTGTCACCACTCCCCTGTGATGTCACTGGTCCCCAGTGATTTCACTGCTGTCCCTGTGATGTCACCAATGTCCCCCATGATATCACTGGTGTCTCTGTGTTGTTATCCAGGTCCCCCGTGGTGTCATCAATGTCCCTGTCACCAGTCCCCAGTGATATTTCTGGTCCCCAATGATGCCCTTGCTGTCTCTGTGATGTCACCACTGCCCCAACAGTAGCACCATGTCCCCATAATGTCACCAATGTCCCTGTGATGTCACTGATGTCCCTGTGACATCACGGCTTTCCATTTGTTGACAACAATCGCCTATGATTTCACAGGTTCCTCTGTGATGTCACCACTGCCCCCTGTGATGTCACCAATGTCCCCAGTGATATCACTGGTGTCTCTGGGTTGTCACCTCCACACCTTGTGATGTCACCAATGTCCCTGTGACATCACGGCTTTCCCATTGCTGTAAGCAGTCCCCTGTGATGTCACTGGTCTCCAGTGATGTCACTGCTGTCCTGTTGATATCACCACTGTCCCCAGCAGTGCCACCATTTCCCTGTGATGTGATCGATGTCCCTGTGATGTCACTAGGCCCCTTTGATGGCATTGATGTCCCTGTGACATCACTGCTGTCCCTCTGTTGTCACTCTGATGTCACTGGTCCCCAATGATGTCCCTGCTGTCTCTGTGATGTCATCACTGTCCCCTGTGATGTCACCATTGTCCTTGGTGATGTCACTGCTGTCTCTGTGTTGTCATCCCTGGCCTTGTGAAGTCACCAATGTCAGCTGTGATGTCACAGATGTCCCCATTGATGTCACTGCTGTCTCTGTGATGTCACCACTGTGCTGAGCCGTGGCACCATGTCCCAGTGAGTTCATCGATGTCCCTGTGACATCGCTGCTGTCCCTTTGTTGTCAACAGTCCCCTGTTATGTCACTGGTCCCAATGAGGTCATTGCAGTCTCTGTGACGTCACCACTGTCCTTTGTGGTGTCACCAGTGTTTCTGATGATGTCACCAGTGTCTCTGTAATGACACCCTTGTCCTTGTAAAGTCACCAATGTCCCCATTGATGTCACCGATGTCACTGTGATATCACAACTGTCCCTTTGTTTTCACCAGTTCCCTCTGATGTCACTGGTCCCCAGTTATGTCATGGATGTCCCTGTGATGTCCCTAGTGTCATCAGTGATATCACTGATGTCTCTGTGATGTCACACCTGGCCTTATGCAGTCACTGATGTCCCCTGTGATGTCACCAATGTCCCTGTGCCATCATGGCTTTCCCATATTGTCACCAGTGCCTTGTGATGTCACCAGTGTCCCTGATGATGTCACTGATGTCTCTGTGATGACACCCCAGTCATTGTGAAGTCACCGATGTCCCCTCTGATGTCACTGATTTCCCTGTGACACCACGGCCGTCCCTTTGTTTTCACCAGTCCCCTGTGATGTCACTGTTCCTCAATGGTGTAACCTCTGTCCCTGTGATGTCACCACTGTCCCCAGTGACTTCAGCAATGTCCCCCATGATGTCACTTGTGTCTCTATAATGTCAGCCCTGTGCTTGTGAAGTCACCGGTGTCCCTGTGACATCACGGCTGTCCCTTTGTTGTCAGCAGTCCCCTGTGATGTCACTGGTCCTCAGTGATGTCACCCATCTCCCTTTGATGTCACCACTGTCCCCTGTGATGACAACAATGACCCTGATGATGTCACTGGTGTCACTGTGATTTCACCCTTGCCCTTGTGAAGTCACTGAAGTCCCCTGTGAAGTCACCAATAGCCCTGTGACATCACAGCTGTCCCTTTGTTGTCAACAGTCCCCTGTGACATCACTGGTCCCCAGTGATGTCACTGCTGCCTCTGTGATGTCACTAATGTCCCCCAGAGGTGGCACCATGTCCCCGTGAGGTCACTGATGTCCCTGTGATGTCACGAGATGCCTTTGACTTCACTGATATCTCTGTGACATCATGGGTGTCCCTTTGTTTTCACCAGTCCCCTGTTGTCGTGGTTTTGTCCTCCAACCAGCCCTTGGGGCTGAGGATGGTTTTGTCCGGGTGAATTTCCATAGAAAAAAGCCAATCAAAACTTTAGTAACGCCTTTGCTAATTACATATTTAAGAAAACGGAAGAGAAGGTTGGTGGCACAGTTGAAATTAGGAGCAGTTGAAATTGGTGGCAGTTGAAATTAGGGAGCCATGTAGGGAGAGAGAGGCAGGCCCCAGGTGGGGGCCAGGCCTCCCTCC
>NW_020958774.1:0-1092 GCF_003031625.1 Empidonax traillii | reverse complement strand
GGAACCAGGGCACCATTTAACATGGGGGGCCTTGTGGAAAAAAAGGAACCCTGAAAACGTTTGGAACCTCAGGCCTTCCAGACAGAAAGGGGCTCCCAAGGACAGTGTGGAATGGAAAGAGCAGCTCTGCAAAGCCCAAGCTCTGCTGCTCCCTGGCAGTGCTGCTGTGCTGGGATTCTTGTGCCCTTGCCCTTTGCCAATCCCACCTGTCCTGCAGTGTGCTGTCCTTTAGGAACAGCTGAGAAGAAGGGTCTTGGACAAAGAAGGCACTGCAGGGTCCTTTATTTTCTTTATATACTCAAAGAGCACAATTCTTCACTTTTACATCTCTGGGTCAAATTCAATGGCTAGACACAAAATTAGAAGGCAGATACATTATAATATTTAATTGCAAAGAAAGTTGTTGGAGGAAGAACCCGAAGACCACTGAGAAAAGCCTGAGCAGGAAGGTAGGCCACTAAGGAGTCCCCTTCTGAATGCTACACACCAGAAAACAGGCACTTTTTTGCTCCTGTAAAGCACCCAGTCATCATTTTCCTTATGGCATCCCTGAGCTCCTGGTTCCTCAGGCTGTAGATGAGGGGGTTCAGTGCTGGAGGAACCACCGAGTACAGAAGTGACAGGGCCAGATCCAGGGATGGGGAGGAGATGGAGGGGGGCTTCAGGTGGGCAAATGTGCCAGTGCTGATAACAACAGAGATTGCAGCCAGGTGAGGGAGACACATGGAAAAGGCTTTGTGCCGTCCCTGCTGAGAGGGGATCCTCAGCACAGCCCTGAAGATCTGCACATAGGAGAAAACTATGAAAATGAAACAACCAAATGCTACACAACAAATAAAAACAATGAGCCAAATTTCCCTGAGGTAGCCTGAGTGTGAGCAGGAGAGCTTGAAGATGTGAGGGATTTCACAGAAGAACTGGCCCAGGGCATTGCCCTGGCACAGGGGCAGGGAAAATGTATTGGCTGTGTGCAGCAGAGCATTGAGAAACCCAGAGGCCCAGGCAGCTGCTGCCATGTGGGCACAAGCTCTGCTGCCCAGGAGGGTCCCGTAGTGCAGGGGTTTGCAGATGGCAACGTAGCGGTCGTAGCAC
>NW_020958773.1:11222-12230 GCF_003031625.1 Empidonax traillii | reverse complement strand
CAGGATTGTCGGTGTCTCGTTGTCCCCCTACTTGCTTTTGATTTTGATACCCCTTGTGATGATTGATTGCTTGTTATTAGCCTTGTAGTATTTTGTTGTCCTGGGATTATTGGGACTTTGTTGTGAGCGCTCTGAACCCTTGTGTTTAAAACCTCTTGGCCCTGGAATCAGTGAGTGTGTGTTAAGAAGAGTGTGCATATACAGGGATGCCTGTGGTCAGTCGTGTGTTGGTTGTGAGTTTAGAGTGTTGGATGTGTATTAAATGTTTGTTTGCAGCCACTCTCAGTACTGTGTCCATGAAGGGCTTCAGCAGTAGGGCTGATGGGCTTTCGCCCCAGGGGAAGCACCAGAGTTGTCTGTTTGAAGGAAAATGAAGTTCAGTCTTCTTACTGAAAGTGTTCATAGAGTACATTAAGCATCTTGTTAAACTATGCATTGTAAAGTTTGATCTAGTTCTTTCCAGCTGTCACCTGGAAAAGTCTGAAAATATTGGCTGTTTGGGCAGATACAAGGTCTTAATGCAGCAACAATCTGTGTCTTTTTGAAGGTGAAGTACAATTTGGACAGTGCAAACTAAACTTGTCTCTCTGCTGCTAAATTTAAAAGGCCTGAAATGTGTCAGATTGTTCAGACAAGTAGTAACTGTTGTGCAGGGTAGGTGTGCTTTGCTTGTATTTTGTGTGTTATGTTATGATTTATAAGAAGGTAACTTTTGGGGAAGGAAAAGGCTTAGTTCCAAACCAGCTTTGTGTTAATACAAACTTTGCTTTTCACTGGTCAGGCTGTGTCCTCGTGCATCTTCTGCAACTGCTTGTTGGGTTTTGTGTTATTATTACACAGACAAGTTTCCTCTGCTTTCAACAGGCCAGGATCCTGTTTAGTCTATTATTATTTTTGCAGAGAGAAAGAAAAGAGGATGACCCTTTTGTGATGGTGTGAGAAAAGGAGGAGAGACTGGCTCAGGGGAAGTTGCTGCAGGAGCAGAAGCAGGTGCCAAGAGCGGTGCAG
>NW_020958773.1:7050-8691 GCF_003031625.1 Empidonax traillii | reverse complement strand
GACACGGGATGATATAAGCACTGGTGTTGACGTGGCCACCCCTCAGTGCTCCTCGGAGCGTGCGACGGGACAGACGGGACAGAGCGGTGCTGTGCGGAGCCCCCGCACAGACAACTCGTTCCTTGCCGACCCGAAGCGTTTTTGAAGTATTTTCTTTAGCACGAGTGTCCTCGAGGCCAGACCGTGGGACTTGGTGACCCGAAGCTCTTGTGAAGTGTCTCCAGTCCCTGCGGCAGGTGCCCTCGAGGCCGTGCTCTGGGGCTTTGTGCCCCGGAGCTTTTCGCTGGTGTCTCCATTCCCTGCAGCAGGTGCCCTCGAGGCCCGACTGTAGGATGGCCGGGGGACGCTTCAGCCTGGCCAGGCTGCTCAGGAGGAAACAAAAGAAGGAAGGCCCTGGGCCTGCCCCAGCAGAGCAGCCTGAAGAGATGGAGCAGTCCCAGCCCCTGCAGGAAGGTGAGTGGCAAAACTGGGCCACAGGGCTGGTGGCTGCAGCCAGATGGGCCTCTTCCCATCCCACTCCATCCCCTGTGGACATGGCCAGGGATAGGGAAGGGGGAAGAGGGCCCGTGGCTGATCCCCTGGCAGCTCCATGCACTGGGCATCCCGGGGCTGGCCCTGTCTGTGGAGTGCAGGGCTGGGCTGTGTTCTCTGGGCTGTCCTGCAGCCCCTCAGCTCTGACCACGCTCTCTCTTTGCCAGATCCAGGCCAGGACCGGACACAACAGCAGGGCCGTGCCCGTGGCCGCTTCCGCAGGGCAATACAGGTACCTGCAGTGTGTCACAGGGCCCTTTGTGACACAGTGGGCATCACCAATGGGATGGACTGGGGCAGGGTGTCACAGGGCTCTTTGTGACATGTGATGCCATCGCCCCCTGCTCAGCCTGGCACTGCTGTTGGAGCTCTCCATGGCACATCCCTCTCTTCCCTGCCCTTTGTTCTCCTGCAGGCCTTTCTGACATCCTGGAGGCGTAGAGGGGCCAGGGTCATACCAGATGTGGTCGTGGCAAAGCCGGATCCCACGCCAAGTGAGCTCAAACCAGAGCCTGATGTCGGCATCGTGTCGACTGATGGCAGAGCCAACGGTGACAGCGCGGTGACTGATGAGGTGACAAACTCCAGCACCGCGCTGCCTGAACTCACCACAGAGGCTGAGGGTGAAATGGCTGAGGACAATGCAGACACTGACAGCATACCCACTGAGTGCCTGCCTGATGCTGCCAGTGTCGAGGATCTCTGGGAGGAAATCGTCTCTGCTGAGGTAAGCAGCCTGTGGGCAGGCATTGTGTGGGCCCTCCAGTCAGGTTTGCTGGGCCCTGTCAGCCTTTGAAAGCAGCACAGTGTGGTGGGAAGGGAAAGAGTTCTCAGGGAACAGTGGCCAAGTTGCTCGCTCTGGCCACTCTGCCACATGCCCCCTCTAGGTAAGAGAGTAGGACTTGGTGACCCAGAGCTTTCCAAAGACATCTCAGTTCCTGTGGCAGGCGGCCTCAAGACCAGACGATGGGACTTAATGGGCTGAAGAGTTCCCAAGTCTTCTGTTGCAGGAGCCGTCAAGGCACGAATACAAGAGTTGGTGACCCAGAGCTTTTTTGTGCCATGTCTCCTGCAGGCAACCATGACACCAGCCAGAAATATGGAGCAGAG
>NW_020958773.1:0-1097 GCF_003031625.1 Empidonax traillii | reverse complement strand
GATGGCAGCAGCCAGGCTGTGTCTGCAGAGGGCCTGGGAGTCTGAACCTACACCTGGAAACACACTTGGAGCTGTAGTGCCTGTTCTACAAGGAACACAAGGAATTCAGCCTTGCCAGCGTTTCTGGAGTGTGTGTTGGTGTTCCCCAAGTAAACTACAGGTTTAAGTAATTGCCTCTGGAGGCAAGGGACTTGCTCCTCGAGGAAAGTGCTTCCCAAAGAGTTCCACTGAGGTTGGTACAAGTGTCTCCCTTTGTCTCTCCGTGTCCTTTCACTCCCTGTGGCCCGTTGTGTTTTGTAGAGGGGCAGGGGAAGGGGGAAGGCTGTGAAGAGCAGGCTTGGGTTCTGCCTGTACCTGCAAGGACAGAATCACCATGGAATCATGGAATAGTTTGGGTTTAGCAGGGACCTTAAAGACCATCTTGTTTCAACTCCCTGCCATGGGCAGCAAGGGACGCCTTCCACTAGACCATGTTCCTCTGAGCCCTGTGCAACAAGGCCTTGGACACCTCCACAGATGGGTGTCCACACCTCTGTGCAACCTGTGCCAGGGCCTCACCATCCTTACAGGCAAGAATTTCTTCCTAATGTCCAATCTGAACCTCAATCTGAATGTCAGTTTAAAGCCATTCCCACTTGTCCTGGCACTGTATGCTCTTGGCAAACTTCAGTCTGAATTTGTGAATCTGAAAGATGGAGGATCTGGAGCAGAAGACTGAAAAAGCTGAAGTTCTTTTTGGCTGACAAGAAAAACCTGGTAGCTTTGCACTAAATGGTATCCTTTCAAATTTCCCCGGGGGAGGGTCTGGGCCTGTGACTACAGAACCCTGAGAAAGGAAACAATTAGCAGACATCTCAGGGTGGGGATGGTTTGTTTAAGCGACAGTGGTGTGGCAAAATGATGCAAACTGTGACTTGCAAAGTTTATTTCTTACACCCTGCTTCCTTTTCAAAGCAGTAAGAGCTGAAGGGTGGGGAAAGGAGGGGTGGAAGAAGTTTGGGTTCTCTGGAGCTGATGAACTGCAAATGGTCCTGATGGTGCAGATATCTGAGCCTCACAGAGATGCTGTTATGTGTTCTTCCTGGGAAGCAAGAGAA
>NW_020958772.1:13137-14984 GCF_003031625.1 Empidonax traillii | reverse complement strand
GACATCACAACTGTCTGGTGATGTCACAGGGACTGTGATGACACCAACTGGACAGCTGTGACATCATTGGCAACACCAGAGACATCACAGGGACAGTGGTGACATCACTGGGGACGCCGGGGATGTTTGGGGGCTTTTGGGAGGGCACCTGCCCTTCAACATGGCACCCAGCACACCCCAAAAAGTGCTGGGACCCCCCAAAACAGATGGGAAAAGGGTGGGAGAGGTCAGAAGAGTGAGGAGGGCAGTGGGGTTTTGTTTTCCTGTCCCCTCCTCCGTGTGACAGCATCGGGCCCCCATCCTTGTGTCCGTGTCCCCAGCCCTGCGCCCACGCGACTCTGCTGGGACATGGAGGAGGACCAGGTCGGCTCCATGGGCTGAGACTGATGGGCTGAGAGGGGGCTGAGGGGAGCCCCCCGTGTCCTCGGGGTGCAGGAACTGGGGGGTCGTGTCTGCTGGGCCCCCCGAGCTTGGTGGGGGAGAGGAACTTGAAGAGGGTGGTACTGGGGTGGGATGATGCCACCCCTCGGGTCCCCAAGAGCTGCTCAGGGTGTGGAAACTGAGGCACTGATTGAGGGAGGAGGGGCTGTGGTTGGCTGCTGTGCCACCCCCATGCTGGGACCACCAAAAGAGGAAAGAAAGCCCTGAGCCTCTGTCTCTCAAGAGAAGGTGGCGCACAACTCTTGGCACTACACAAAGAGCACGAGTTTCCTGTGCAAAGCACCTTTGAACTGGCAGGTATCTTTCCCCATTCTCAATCCTAGATGTAAAAGTAAAAAAAAACTCTAAACCTAACCCTAACCCAAAGCCAAACCCGAACTCTAACCCTAACCCTAACCCCTAACCCCTAACCCTTAAGCTGACCCTAAACCTAACACTAACCCGAACCTCTAACCCCTAACCCTCACCCTCACCCTCACCCTCACCCTAAATCTAACCGTAAACCTCACCCTCACCCTCACCCTAACCCTCACCCTAACCCGAACCTGAAACCTCACCCAAACCCGAACCCGAACCCTCACCCGAACCCTCACCCGAACCCTCACCCTTGTTAACCCTAACCCTATCCCCTTTCTTACACTAATTTCAAAAGCCCTCCCGGTAATTCCCAAGCCTGTACAGGAATCTCATCCTCTCTCTGTCTCAGAGCCCCCCACTTATCTTGCAGAGAGATGGACCTGTCCATCCACCTTCCAAAAGCACGTCCCTTCGGCTGGCTCAGGGCTTCCTGTAGTCCCTGGCTTCTCTTCGTCAGCTCCAAGAAAGGAAACCAAAATCAGTGCAGGACTTTAGCATCACATTGGCCAAACCCCAACCATTCCCACACTCACCCTCTCCTAAGTGCACCCAAGTCCTCGTGTCACTGCCTCCAGCAAGAGGTGCAGAGCTTGCAGCTCCCACTGCGTGGTACACCTGGAACAGGGAAAAAAAAACTTCCAGTGGCATTTCTGACACTTCCCTGGGCCCCTGCTCCTCCCCGATACCTCCCCGACTCACCTGGGACGCTCATTTCTTTCCAAAGGTTACCGGGCTGGCACCTCCAAAGAGAAGAGGGCAATGCTTAAATGCCCAGCCTTGAAGTCCCTGCCATTGCCCACAAGGCCAATGCCAAAGCAGCCTGACCTTGTCGCTCAGCTCCTCAGCCCGTGGTCTGCTCTTCTGGCAATACGGATGGGCACTGCAAAGAAATCACAGAGGCAAAGGCACATACGGACGCATTCCCTCAGAGTGCAACATTCTGACCAAAGTTCCCCACTTGGGTTCTTTTTCACTCACCTCTTACTGCAAGGACCTCCTTCCCATTCTGCTGACTCTTGTCACCTTGTGTACCACTGGAAAAAAAACAA
>NW_020958772.1:10219-12225 GCF_003031625.1 Empidonax traillii | reverse complement strand
CACCAATGATACAGCTCGCCATAAATATCTTTGCATTCAGACTGGCCAGAATATTCTCACCTTACTTGTCTGCCTTTCAATTCCGACAGCCCAATCGACCACTTGAATCTGACCTGGAAAGAAACAACAATAGGTCTGTCACACAATGAGTCACAGAATCAGAGCATCAGCTGGATTGGAAAAAACCTCTGAGATCATCAAGCCGATGTCTTGATCCACTTTCACTCTGCTTACTAGAGCCTGCCAGCTGCCTGGCAGGGGCAGGAAACAGCAAAGCCCGCTCCTCCCTGAGCATGCACATGGCCAGGCAAAGGCTGGAAGGAAGAGCGGGAGCCCAGCGCTGCCGGGCTACCACCGATCCCTCCCGGACTCCTGGGATTCCCTTCCCAGGTTCCACCCAACGCTCCCCGTGCGGGGCTCGACGCGCCGAAGCCTCCCCGCGCCCTCCTCGCCCCACGGTTTAGCGCGCAAGGCCAATAGGAGGACGTGGAATGGGCATGGCAAGGCGGGGATTGGTCAGGGCGGGGCAAAGGGGGCGGTCCGTGGGATTTGGGTGGGAGCAGACAGGGCCGGGAGCGCCGCGGAGCTTCCCTTGGCCAGTGGTTCCCGGGCAGTGGCCCCCAGTGCCCGATCCCGGGGCAGGGCCCCCCCGTGCGCGGCCCCGGTCAGTGGCCTCCTGTGAGTGGCCGCTGGTGAGTGACCCTCGGGAAGCGACTCGCGGTGATCGACCCTCGGTAAGTGACCCCCGATGCGCGGCCCTGGGTGAACGACGCTCGGTGAGGGACCCCCGGTAAGTGACCTCCGGTGAGGGAGCCCCGGTGCGCGGCCCCCGCGGGGTGTCTGGACAGGGCTGGGCGCGTTCCTCCCCATGCAGAGCCGAGCGGGGCCGTGGCGGGGTAGAGGGGAGCCCTGAGCTGCCTTCTCCTGAGGGAGCTGCTGGAAAGGAGCCTGCGGTGGGAGGAGCAGGGGAAATGACCTGAGGCTGAGGCAGGGCAGATTCAGGTCAGCTGCTGGAGAATTGTTTTCCACTGTGTTTTTTGGGTGCTCAGGCACTGGAACAGGTTGCCCAGTTGGAGTCAGAAGCCCGGGAGGTGTTTCAGAGACGCCTGGATCTGGCGATGAGTGACAGGGTTTAGTGGTTTAGGGGTTCCTGGGGCAGTGCTGGACTCGGACAGTTGGACTGGATGGAATCATGGAACGTGCTGAGGTGGGAGGGTCCCCTCGGGATCATTGAGTCCAGGACCTGATCTTCAGGCACCAATAAAGTAATTGAATCTGGATCAAATGATTTGGCTCCAAAAAATCTTCTGCCCCTAGTCTACACTGCAAAGTCAAACAAAAAAGACCATGCAAAATACAGGCCTGTGTTCCCCCCAGAGGGAAGGCGGGCAGTTGCAAAGGAGGGCAATAAATCAAAGCTCAGAGCATATGTTCATGGTCACCACACTTGTATGACACACAAAACCAGTCTTCTGTTCATTCCCCATGTAGAACTCTCATCGAGAACTCCAAACTTTCCTGTCTGTATTTGTATGCGTATATATATGTGTGTGTGTGTGTGTGTGTGTGTGTGTGTATTTGTGTCTATTTCTAAGATTCTGTATGTTTGGATGCAATATTTACATGCTACTGTTCTGTGGCAACAAGTGGACTTTAAAGGTTGCAACACTTGATGAGATGACCTTTCTGCTTCTGGGTTCTATTTTTTAAAGAAGGCAACAATAAGAGAACTCTTTAGCCAAATAAAGTTAAGAGATTAATCAGAGCAAATGTTTTGATTTTTATTTACAATTGTACAAGTCGTTCAAGTCTTTGCCTACTCAAAAGAGAACTTTGAAAATTCTCCCTCAGGAAGAAGCAAAACTATTTTGGGAGGCTGTTCCTTCCAACCCTTTCCGAGTTTCCAATAAATGCTCACCATTCTTGAAATGCAAAGCCTGACAAATGAAACAGGGGTTAAACTGGAATTCTTGCTGCCAGCACTGATCTGGACAGAAGTTCTTAGA
>NW_020958772.1:4811-7755 GCF_003031625.1 Empidonax traillii | reverse complement strand
AAATTTAATGGATAATATATCAAGTTCACACAAAACACTCTCTTAAATTCTTAACCTCTATGATTATATGATACTGAAAAAACTCTGTAATTCTGAAGAGCTTGTCTACCACAGTATCAACCTTGTTCTGCAGAATCACTCCCTTTCCAAGGTCTTCTCCAACGTGTAGGCAGCCACCGAACTCCTGTATCTGTGAGGACACAAGCATACCCTCTACCAGTTAGTTTTACCTCTGCAGGCCCCTTCCAGACCCCGGTTTGTGGGTCCTTGTACTGAACTTTCACTGTTACCTGTGGATTTACCAAACCTGACTGCATAAAAGTATTAGGAATTACAATGGGAGGGTCCAATCTTCCACCCGTCAACCGTAAAAAATTCAAAACATATAACACTTTTGCAAGTCGGTTATGTGGGCTATCCAGCTCTCCTCCCCCTTTCTGTTTTTGCAAAAGTGATTTCAGGACTGCATGAGCTCGCTCGATGATAGTGTGTTCTGGAGGAGAATGAGTCATTCTGATAACATGAGAAATACTCCAGTTTCCACAGAATCTGCAAAAACGCTGTGAGGTATAATCTGACCCATTATCGGTCTTAAGTTCTGTGGGGACTCAGGGTTGCCATGCATGCATAGGTATGATGAATGACATATCTGGCACCTTCTCCAGCATGAGCAGATGCCCGTATAACGTGAGAAAAAGTATCAATGCACACATGCACATATTTCAACCTTCTAAACTCACCAACATGAGTGACATCCATCTGCCAAAGTTGTAATGCTTGTAAGCTACGAGGATTGATTTTCAAGCTAATGCCTAGCCCATTTTTGTGGTAGGCTGAACAGGCCCACACTACACTCTATACTGTAGGGGTTTGCAGTGTGTCGCCTGTAACACCTGGAAGCAATTTATGTTTCCAATCTGTTCCCTCCTGCCAGGTCACTGCTGCTCGTGGAGATTTCCTTCTAGCATCTGTAAAAACAGTAATCCCTTCCAGTTAAATCCCAAATCTGTCGCCTTCCCTTTATGACAAGTTGTGCAAACAATTCAGGCCGTGCCATGATTGTCTTTTTGGGTTGATAGGGCAAGAATACCCAGTCCAAAATTCTTACGCTGACTGTTATTTGACAGATGACACCTAACGGATGTTGTCTATTCCCTCCAGAGTTGACTAACAGGTACTGGACTGGCTGATCTTCTAGTATTTTACAGGCATACCCTGCAGTTATTTTACCTGAGATGTTAACTATAGCTGCTTTTTGTACCAGCTAGAGCTGGTCAAGCATGTTGTGTGCTAAAGGTTTTATGTTTGACCCAAGGAAATGTCTGTGCCCTTGAACACCTTCTCAGTTTTCATCCGGTTAGTCTGGAAGGTCACCTGAAAAAAATGTCTGATGTAATGAAACCTCTTGTCTATCTGAAAACTGGGGAAAAAACTGCTGTGTTTTGGCTTGCAGGGAGGTGGACTGGTTTTCCTTGGCAAGCATCCTTTTCCTGCTCCTGTTTGCCCCACGGATGGTGGATTACTTCTTCATCATGTCCTGTGAGCAGTGCCAGTGCTCTCTGACTGATCCCCTCAGGGACTTGCTCCCAGGGAACACACATCTGCCTGACATCTGGAACAAGACTCCTACGCTGACCCACCGGGCTGCTGGCATCTATTGCCTTTGGATGGCTTTCCAGGTACATGATTGAGTTACAAACTGATGAAGGGTCTGGTTTTTCAAACAGCTCTTGGATGAATCCTTTTGCAGCAAGGGTAGTGGAATGTAGTCCTGGCCTTTACTCTTTGGTGTTTCTCCCTTTGCATGGCTTTTGGAGTCCAAGTGAAGCTTATGGCCTGGAAAAATAGGTGTGTAGGGAATATACACCAGTATCCCTTGTGTGATGTAATCCTTGATGCAGTTACTATAGAAAAACAATACTCATTTGTTTTAAATTCATACCCAAGAAAGCACTGCAGAAGGGCTGATGTTTTCTAGACACAGGCAGCCAAAAGAAGGACTGTCAAATGAAATAGGACTTGTATGTGTGAAATACCTTCAAGCTTACCAAACCACTCCATTTTTTTTTTCCAAGTTGGAAAACACTTCTAACAGAGATGAATCTCAAAATAAAAGGAGAAGGACCTAAATCTAGTTACCAATTGTCCTGCCCCCTGAGAAGACTGAGCCTCCTAAAGCCTAATGGTTACAGCAGAGCCTAAGGTAACCTTCAGAAAAGTGAGGTCATTTCAGGAGCACTTGCTTGAGCTTCTGTCTATTAATAAAAAGCTGTATGAATGGAGTGTCGCTAAACAGTCTATTTTTTCTTCCTATTTTAGGTGTAGTGAATAAATATGAACTCAGTGGACTTCAGGGCTGGATCATTACCCATGTGCTATGGTTTGCAAATGCCTATGAGTTCCACTTCTTATGCCTATGACTTCCACTTCTTCTGCCCCACCATCCTTTTTGACAACTGGATTCCTCTGCTGTGGTGTGCCAATATCCTGCGATCTCCACTTTCCACATTTGCAATGATTAAAGGCTCCTTCTTCCCTACCAATGCCAAAGATTGGTATGTGACTTTGATTAATGAGAGAATACTGGTTCTTAAATAGTTAAATGAAGACTTGACCTCTAACTTGAATGACTATATAAGCTAAGATTGGACTGTGGTTCTTTGCTTCATTAGCACCATCCTCTGTGTTTCATACATGTGAGGGCAGTGGCAGCGTCACAGATACCTCCATCCCATAAATAGAGTTCTAGTTGGATTGTTCAAAAGTGTAAACAAAGAGTAAAGTAGGACACTTGTGAACTTCTGAAATTTATCCCTATGAATGTAATGCTTGGGTGGGGTCAGTTTGTGTTGTCTTGCACAACCTTCCGTGGGTTTACGATTTTTATTGTCACTACATCAAATGAATCTGAAATGTCTAGTCAGAATAGTACTTGCCTGTACTT
>NW_020958772.1:0-1620 GCF_003031625.1 Empidonax traillii | reverse complement strand
CAGTGCCTGGCAAGGTGACAGAGCAGAACATCCTGAGTGCAATCACACAGCACCTACAGGATGGACAAGGGAGCAGAGCCAGCCAGCAAAGGTTTACGAAGGGCAGGTCACGTCTGACCAACCTGATCTCCTTTTTCGATCAAGTGACCCGCTTGGTGGATAAGGGGAAGGCTGTAGATGTGTCTTCCTGGACTTCGGCAAGGCCTTGGACACCGTCTCCCATAGCATAAAAAAAGCTGCCGGTCCAGGGCTTGGACAGGTGCACTTTTTGCTGGGTTAAGAACTGCCGGATGTCCGGGCCCAGAGAGTGATGGTGAACAGGGCTGCTTCCAGTTGGTGGCTGGTCGCTAGTGGTGTCCCCTAGGGATCAGTGTTGGGCCCAGTTCTGTTTCATATCTTTCTTGATGATTTAGATGAGGGAATTGAGTCTATCATTTCCAAATTTGCAGAGGATACCAACCTTGGGGGGAAGTGTGGATCAGCTGGAAGGCAGGAGGGCTCTGCAGAGGGACCTTGACAGACTGGAGAGTTTGGCTGATTCCAGCAGGATGAGGTTCAACAAGGCCAAGTGCCCAGTCATGCACTTTGGCCACAAGAAGCCCCTGCAGCAGGGGACAGAGTGGCTGGAGAGCAGCCAGGCAGAAAGGGACCTGGGAGCTTGGATGGACAGGAAGCTGAACATGAGCCAGCAGCATGCCCAGGTGGCCAAGATAACGAACAGTGTGGCCAACAGGTGCAAGGAAGTGATTACTTCCCCTGGACTCAGCACTAATGAGGCTACACCTCAAGTTCTGTGTCTAGTTCAGGCCCCTCAGGAAGGGTGTCAGGGTTCTGGAGGAGGTCCAGAGAAGAGCAACCAGGCTGGTGAAGGGACTGGAACACAGGTCCTATGAGGAGAGGCTGAGGGAGCTGAGGTTGTTTAGCCTGGAGGAGGCTCAGAGGAGACTTCATCCCACTCTACAACTACCTGCTAGGAGGTTGTAGCCAGGTGGGGGTTGGTCTCCTCTCCCTGGCAGCTATCAACAAGACAAGAGGGCATGATCTTAAGCTCTGCCACATCAGGTTGAGGCTAGATATTAGGAAGAAATTCTCTGAGGAGAGGGTAATCAATCATTTCAATGGGTAACTCAGGAAAGTGGTGAATCCTCTGTACCACTAGGGTTTTAAGATAAGACTGGATGTGGCACTTAGTGCCAGGCTCTAGTAAGCAGAGTGGTAGGGGATCAAGATATCGACTTGATGATCTCAGAGGTTTTTTCCAATCCAGCTGATGCTCTGATTCTGTGACTCATTGTGTGACAGACCTATTGTTGTTTCTTTCCAGGTCAGATTCAAGTGGTCGATTGGGCTGTCGGAATTGAAAGGCAGACGAGCAAGGTGAGAATATTCCGGCCAGTCTGAATGCAAAGATATTTATGGCAAGCTGTATCATTGGTGAATCTAAGCACATACCTTGTCATTTGTTTTTTTTCCAGTGGTACACAAGGTGACAAGAGTCAGCAGAATGGGAAGGAGGTCCTTGCAGTAAGAGGTGAGTGAAAAAGAACCCAAGTGGGGAACTTTGGTCAGAATGTTGCACTCTGAGGGAATGCGTCCGTATGTGCCTTTGCCTCTGTGATT
>NW_020958771.1:11128-12246 GCF_003031625.1 Empidonax traillii | reverse complement strand
AGTTTTCTCCTATGTGCAGATCTTCAGGGCTGTGCTGAGGATCCCCTCTAAGCAGGGACGACACAAAGCCTTTTCCACGTGCCTTCCTCACCTGGTTGTGGTCTCCCTGTTCCTCAGCACTATCATGTTTGCCCACTTCAAGCCCCCCTCCATCTCCTCACAATCCCTGGACCTGGGTCTGTCCGTTCTTTATACGGTGGTGCCTCCAACCCTGAACCCCCTCATCTACAGCCTGAGGAACCAGGAGCTCAGGGATGCCCTGAGGAAACTGATAACTGGGTGTTTTTCAGAAGCAATAAAGTCTTCTTCTTCTGTATGTTATGTACCTCATTAAAGACTAATCCTGTTATGTCCTTCATTAAAGGCCCGTATCTTCTCTATTTTTTGCTCCTTCTATGGGTGTGATTTTTGAGAGAATTTTTTCACACCAAGAAATCTTTTAATATATAAATAATGAATATATATAAACACCATTTTCAGTTCAGTGTTTGTCCTTCTAACCTTGTCCAGAGGCTGTACAAATTGGTCATTGTCCTCCCTGTTTGCCTAAACAAAGAACTCTGCATTGACTGGTTTTCCTGCCATCTTTCCTCTCTGACTGCTCTGGAGCTGCAGGGTCAGTGTCCCTGTGCAGAGCTGGGAGACAAAAGAGTCCCAGCAGAGCAGCCCTGCCAGGCAGCAGCAGCCCTTCTCCTCCAAGGCCTCCTCCTCCTGCCCTTGCCCACTGTCCTGCAGAGCCCTGTGTTGGTTGAGGCCTCAGTGCTCGGGCAGTCGGGGCCAGTCCTGCTGCAGGACTGGGCAGTGACTGCAGGCAGGGACAGCCACAGGCACTGCTGGCACAGAGCTGACCTCTGCAGCAGCACTGCCATCCTGCAGGGGCATCTCCTCAGGGCAGGGCCTGACAGCTTCCATCTCCTTTGCAGTTTGCCCTGCAGGCTGTGCCCAACACAAGGCCCTGCAGAGGAAAACAGCAGGAGCAGCACAAGTGTGGGAGGGCTCAGGGTGGGGGCACCCAGCAGTGCCCTTGCACAGCCAGGGTGTTCCCAGCACTGGCCTCTCAGCCCAGGGCAGGGAGGTTGTTCTTCCCTCCAAGGAGGGACAGAAATGACCAGCTCAGC
>NW_020958771.1:6997-8878 GCF_003031625.1 Empidonax traillii | reverse complement strand
ACCCAGGCCTTTGTGCCCTTGGCTCTGGCAGCTGCCTCTGCCCCTCAGGCCACCACAAGACACTTTCCTTTGTCTGCCTGCACTCCTGGCCTGCAAGGATCTGCTCTCAGGAGTCCCTGGGGAGGCTTTGTCAGTGCCTGCCCTCAGTGGGGCCCAGCAATGCTTCAAGGGACTGGGAGTTTGGCTTCTCACTTCTTGAGCAGCTTCTTCAATCTTCTCTCAGTACCTTGGGATATTGACTTGTCTCTAAACACACTGTGCGGCTCATTAAAATACAGAAAAACAAATTATTTCCCTTCCTTTCATTGTCTTTATGACTTCAATTCTTCTACGGCTAATTGGAGTTGTTTTGTAGTTTAGCTGAGGAGGAAGATTTTAAAGTGGAAGTCACAAAAATATAATTTTCTATGAAAGGCAATGATTTACACAGAACCTTCAGGATGCAAGAGAGTCAGAGTGCAAAGGATTTGGTCACAAAGATAAGGGGGCAAAAGTGTTTCATAGCATATAATTATTGACCAACTAATTGTTATCAAGCGATTCAATATAATTTGTTACAATTGAACAGCGACTGAATTATAGATTCACAATAACAACACTCACACCACAGTTAATTCACACCCACACCCAGGCAGAGATATGTGGACACATCATGATCTGGGTGTGTAAAGGTCCCTCTCCAAAATTCTCCCTGCTGTCAGTGAAACCCTCCCACACATCCCTTTGTGTTTCCCAACAGACAAGGGTCACAGGTGGAGGGGTGTTTGTTGAGGGGGATCAGAATTGTCCTGGGCATCAGCAACGCTCTTTGGAGTGTTGCAAACTGGAGGGTTCCCGAGCTCCGAGAGGCTGCGAGAGGTGTCCCACTGAGAGGGAGGTGCTGGGGAGCTCCCAGGGCCTCCCTCAGCACCGCTGGCTTTGGGCTCACAAGGGCACCGGCTTTGGTTATCTGCTGAATTTCCATTCTCAGTAACAACTGGAGTTTCCAAAATATTTGGGAATTGTATCCAAACTGTTCCATTTGGGTTTTGTTTCAGGTAGAGAATGTCTCAAGGCTTTCATGGGGTGACTCATTATCCTGTGTTCCCCAGCTCTCACACCAACCTAAGTCAGCTGGATGGTTTATTGCCAATGTGTCCCAAGGGTTGACCCCTCCAATGCAATAGAAATCCCTCCCCCTGCATTACAAAACATTTTGAATTCACGAGGTGTTCAAGTGGAGCAGGAAAATGAACAACAACTTTACTAAAACAAAGAACCATAAAGAATAAAGCAAGGATCCTGCAGTTACAGAGAAAACATCCCTCCAATGCTTCTGTCCCCTCTGGCCGCTGAGGTGGCAGCGCAGGCCCGAGGCCTGTTTCTGCTCTGCTCTCATAATACCTAAAAAATGGTCAGAGAATACAAACAATGCAAGCTCTCTCTGGTGAGTTACTGCTGGTGTCAAGGTGCTGGTTTTAATGCTGAATTCTGCTAAACCCAAAATGCTTCACGAAACTTCCAAAACATCACCTTCTTTTTGAAGCAGGATTGGACAGATAAGCTGCTCCCTGGCCTGGAAATATGTCTGGCAGTCAAACCCTTTCTAACTATAAAAGCCCCGTCCAACTTTCATGTGGCAGATTCTTCCCCAGACTTCCTTGAAGTATGTGGAGTTTCTCCCATGAAGCAGGGACAGCTCTTCATGGTCAGTGCCCAGGGGTTAAGTGAAAGAGAGGGAACTACCCTCTGTCGTTGTGGGCTGAGTTACCTCAATCTCTACTTCAGGATTGTTTCTCTTTGCTGCCCTTGATCCAATTGCTTTAATAGAATGACTGATAGACTGCACTGTCCAATCTTACACTATATTGCCTGGAGCTTTTGGCTTTTATACTGTGCAGT
>NW_020958771.1:0-1065 GCF_003031625.1 Empidonax traillii | reverse complement strand
GGCTGTTGCAGGACTACTGAAACACCGATTTGAGACAACTGGCCTGCAGTTGCAGATGCACGGGCTTTGATTCTGCTGACCTTTTACAGCTCTTTTCTAATGCTACTCCATTGACTGTGTTCCCCAGAAAGCACAGATTTGCCTGTGGTGAGACAGCCTCGTCCTGGAAGATGCCAAATGTTTTCCCCTATCAGTGGAATTCGTTTGATCTTGTGGGGAGCTGAATTTTCTTTCCTTCCACAGCCAGCTTTGTTTGCTCTGCAAGGTCCTCTCTCCTGTCTCCCCAGTGCCATGACACTGCGCTCTTCCCGACTTGTCTTTTCTTCGAGGAAAGGCTGGAGGATTGCTCTCGCCTGGACCCAGCAGTGGGAGCTGGGCAAATGCCAACATGTCTTTTTCGAGACAGGAGGAATAAACTTCTGGGATTGTTTGGTCTAAGAGAGGTGATTGGCAGAGTGCTTTGAAGACACACACTTTTCTCCTTCCTGTGTGGTTCTTGGAGAATGAAGCCCCCAGTGAGCTGTGAAGCTGCTACTTTTGAAAATGACAACGGAAATAGTTCTTAGGAGAACGGGCAGACACCATATGGAATTTACCAGTAAAAAAGTCAAGGAGCTGAGCTCAGGTTCCACCCTAAATTCAGTAATCCCAGTGTGTGTGACTAGGGTTAGTTTTCCTGAGTGTTTAGAGCCTGCAGCTTCTCCACAGTTAATGGGCAAGTGATCTTCCTGTCCTTGTCTCAAGCCATGAGTTCTTTTCTTCCCCACCACCTTGTTGAGGTGGAGGAGTGAGAGATGCTGGTCAGCTAGCCCAGGGCAACCCACCACAGGTGTGTTGTACGAGGTTGTCTTACCAACCCCAGGATGACCAGAATTCCCCCCAGCAGAGGCTGCATCCTCGGAGGGTCAGCAGGCTCACAAAGAGAGCGGCGTCCCCGCAGAAGGCAACGTTGTCCTTCCTGGGAAGCTTGAGAGCCCCGAGCACGAGCCACCTGCATTTTCATCCACTGAGCCGGGGACGTCTCCCTGGGCCGGTGTGGCAGCACCGCCCAGCCAGAGGCCCTCG
>NW_020958770.1:19886-24535 GCF_003031625.1 Empidonax traillii | reverse complement strand
GGAGGAGAGGAAATGGCCTCAAAGTGCCCCAGGGCAGGTTCAGAGCAGAGAGCAGAAACAATTTGTCCCTGCAGGAGTGGTCAGGCCTTGCAATGAGTGTCCCAGGGAGGTGGTGGAGTCCCTGTGTGTGGGAGTGTCCCAGAGGGGTCTGGATGTGGCCCTTGGGGACGTGGATTAGGGCTGATCCTGGTGGTGCTGGCTGATCCTGAAGGTCTTTTTCAACCTGGATGATTCTGGGCACAGGCTCTGCAGGGATTGCTCTCCCTTCCACTGACACACAGCTCCAAACACTCAGACCCAGGCACTGAGCAAAGAGCTTCCCACCCTTCCCAACAGCCCAGCACACCTTCGTTCCTCTCCCCCTCTTCACAGAGAGCTAAATTTGGAAATCCTTTTTTTCGAGGCAGATTTGGAGCAAAGAAATACACTCCAGATGAATCCCTTCCTTTCAATGGTTTCCACAGATCCAGGCTAAAGCTAAAAATCACCTGTTCGCTTTTCCTAAGGTCGCTTTCCCTTAAAGCTGAGATTTGCCAGGGATTATATCCCATAATGAGTGACAGAATGAAGGCATTTATCGCCAGCAGCGAGGAAATTACACATTAAATCACTCCCCGAGGGCGTGGGGTGTTCTGTTCGTGGAAGTTCACGTCCATCTGTCGGTGTTGCAGCAGCAGGGTTGTGTCAGGAGCCCTGGACACTCCGGGCCCACTCGTGAAGTCAGAGCGAACTGGGGGATTTGTTTGTGGTTTTGGGAGTGTGCTGACAGCTTGTTCTCAGGAAAAACCTGGATTCCAGGAGCCACTCAGCAGCTGTGGAAAGCTTGGCCAACGCCACCAGGGTTGTCTGTGCAGGAAGGAATGCCTCAGCAGGCTGATGATTATTTTTTAAGCTCTAAACCATTCCTAAACCTGGGATTTATAGGAGAGAGGGAGGAATCTGCACTGAGATCGTCCTCACACGAAATAAACTCGAGGTCAGGAGAGTGGTTTTGTAAAACTGCAGTGATTCTGTGCAAGTGCCTGAGGAGAAACACCTCTCATCCCACAGAACCATCAGGGCTGGGAGGGACCCTCAGGATCACCCAGTGCCACCCCAGCACCACCACCACAATCACCCCTAATCCGTGTCCCCAAACACCTCTGGGACACTTTAGAGAAATGGATCACGCTTTATTAGAGCATTTAATGATAGAACAGATCCTTTTTTGAAGTGTTAAACTGAGTCTTTTATTCAGTCCAGCACCAGCCAACACTGGCGTCCATCAATCTGCAATTTATCAGCCAGGATCCTCTTTCATCAGAAGTCATCCTAAATAAATTGGTGTCTGTTTTTTATTTGCTGCAGCCCACCAGGATTCATCAGAAGGACGATCTGGCAGGTGAAAGGGAAGGGCGGGAAAAGCTGTCCGAGGTTTTTCAGGCGGGGAATGTCCTGGGGTGATGGCGAACACGTGGAGGGGCAGCAAGGACCTGCTGTGTGCTCTTTCCAGCTGGGAAACTCCCAGTGCAGAGCCTGCTGGAGGACCTGGAGAGCGTGGAGAGGACAACAGTGTCCTGTTCCTCTTTGTTCTCAGCTTTTTAATTCCTTACTGAAAGGCTGAGCCTGAGAAAGATCCAGGTACCTCCTGAAATGGAGATGTCCTCCTGGGTGAGGAGAAAACTCCCTGGGCAGCTGGAAAAAATGAGGGGGAGTTGGAAGGAAGGAGGAATTGGGAGCAGCCAGGACATGCAAGTAGAGAAATGAGGATTTCACTTGTCCAGCTGTGGCACTTTTTTGGGTGGAATAGACCCAAAGTCCTCCTGGGGACTGAAAATGTGCAGACCACAAGAATTCTTCACTCGTGGCCTCGGGGAGTTGTGAGTGTCCCGAGCAGAGGGGACCTCTCACATCATCATCATCATCATCATCATCATCATCATCATCATCCCCAGAGTTTGTCCAAACACCAAAAACCATTTTCAGGACTTTTTATCCTCCTTCTTTTCAGGTCTCACCCCGAGTGACACCCCTTGCTCACATCCCAGTCCTCTCTGCACTGGGTCCTGGCAGGCTCCATGGTCAGAGGTGCCCTTGATTCCTTGGCATCAGCACCAGCAAAGCCCAGCTGAGGAAGAGGAATGGGAGCCTGTGCAGGGAATTCTCTCACCAGCTCCCTCCAGCCACAGAGGTTTTGCGAGATCTGGTGTGAGAAAATTCCCAAATGAAAAGTCAGACCTGTTGCCTTGGCTAACTCTGGAGGTGCAGGGAAAGGGAATTCATCTGCACCACAAAGCCCATGGAAGCAGAGGCCACAAGGATCTTGGCCTCCCTTCTCATTCCCTCTCCCATCCTCAAGGTTTCAGCCCATCTTCAGCTGCTTCCCATTCCTGTCCCTCCTGTTTCTCTCCAGAACTTGCCTCCTGACTGTGGAGTGTTTGATAGAGAAGGTCTGGCTGCTTTCCAGGCTGAGTCCCCCCCTGCTGAAGCAGCTCCACTCTCAGGTGCAGAGCATCCAGCCCTGGAGATCCCAGGAATAAGGCACAGCACTGGATACACTCCCCAGAGTGGCTGTAAACAGCCCTTTTATTTGGCTGCTGCCACCAGACCAACCCAGAGCTCCCTCAGGACAAGAAATCCTCCTTTTAGAACTCAGGGAATCGTGCTAAGGCCGAGATCAAGCTGGGGCTGAGGGCAAACCTGTGGATAGAAAGATCACCTGAAATTCTGGAGCTGGAATAGATTCCTGCACATTCAAAGAGCGGGATGGAGAGCAGATTAAAAGCAGGTTGCTGCTGCTGTAGCTCACGCTGAGCCAGAAGCTCAAGATGCTGCTCAAATGTGAACCAGGGTGGCCTTTCACCTTCCCAGCAGAGAGTCAGGAGAGCCCCACCTGTCCCACCAGAACGGAGTTCAACCTGCAAATGTTCACATGATTTCTGCAAGAGTGGCTTTCCCAGGTACAAGTGACAGTCCAGTTATTTAAAAGGAGTTCTATTCATCCATTATTCCTTTTTTTATCCTGCCCTGACTGCTGGGTTGCATTGAATTGAATCCCTACTAGAAATTCCCAATTTCCTTAAGCAAAGGGCCCCGGGGTGATTTGCATCCCGAGCATGCAAATGCACCTGCAAACATCCTGCTTTCCAACAATGCTCTGCTGGAGTTTGGCTGTGACATTTTCGACCTTTCTTGCATCTGTGTTTGCATCTGACCGCACTGGGCACGGGGAGGAAGGGGCTGCACGTCCCTATTCCTACCCAAAGGGCAGCAGCAGGAGCAGCACCAGCCTGGGAACAGCGATTTCCCTTCCTTTTTTTTGCCTCCATCCCCTCTCTCCAACCTTCTCTGGGACAGAGAGCAGAGTGGAAGGAGAAATGCAAACCATGGTAAAAAAAAGCAAGGAATGTGGAGATGATACTGAAGGCAAAAATACACCAAAACCACTGTAGTGATGGGAAATAAATGGTGGTTTTCAAGCTGGTGGTTCTGGCTTTTACAGAGCCAGAAGAAACCCCCCAGACTGGGAGAAGGATGGAGAGGGGCTTTGGGCAAGATTATGGAGTGACAGGATGAGGGGCAATGGCCTGAAGGTGAAGGAGGGCAGGGATAGATGGGAGATTGGGAAGGAATTGCTGGCTGGGAGGGTGGGCAGGCCCTGGCCCAGGTTGGGCAGAGAAGCTGTGGCCGCCCCTGGATCCCTGGAAGTGTCCAAGGCCAGGTTGGAGCAACCTGGGCTGGTGGAAAGTATCCCTGCCCATGGCAGGAGTGGCACTGGATCATCTTTGATGTCCTTTCCACCCCAAACCCTTCTGTGATTTTGTGATTCTCTAACACACAGAATCATCCATAAATAAGGAAATCCTCCAGCTTTTCCAACAGATGTTCTTGATTCTCCAACAGTCTCCCTCCCCCTGCACAACAGGCAGGTTGTATTTGGAGCAGTAATTCATGCCCAGGATACTGATGGAATATAATCAAGGAGCAGCTTTAATTTAAACTATTGAGGATAATCTTTGTGCTTTCAACCTGACTTTCCAGCAGGAACATCCCCATGCAGCTCCAGAGCTGGAATAATTCATTCTGCTGCCAACAGAGCCAACAGAGCTGGGATAACCCTTTGCAGTTGATTCTGCCCCCGCAGTATTTTCCTCTGCTGTAAATATGACATCCAGAACATTTAAAAGCAATTACTTGACAAGCAGCACTTTGCAGGTGAATATAAATGCCTTTCCTGTCCAAAGCAGGAGCATTTTTTGGTCCTCACCTGAGGTGTGGAGGAACCAAGGCAGAGCAGTTAAAAAGACTTGCAAGTCAGGACTGTTTTCTGTCTGCCTGGTCAAAAATGCAGATGAGACACAACCTCCACCCCAGATCTGAGCCATTCCCTCTTGCACAGACAACCTTTTGGGTCTCCCTCAAAGTTTCCTGAGGGTTCCAGGGTTCCCCACTCTTACTTTTTCTCTCTCTTGCTCCCACGTAAAAAGACTCAATCGAGCGTTAAAATGGAACCACCCAGACAGATTAAAACTTATTTGGGGTTTGGGGCACCTTAATTCATCGGGTCACTGTGACACAGATGATTTCCTTGCAGATTGCCAGCTGGGGAACATCCGTGTTCTTTTGGCACGGGGAAATAACTCAACCTCGCAGACTGACCAGATAAATCA
>NW_020958770.1:15934-19624 GCF_003031625.1 Empidonax traillii | reverse complement strand
AATCGAGCGTTAAAATGGAACCACCCAGACAGATTAAAACTTATTTGGGGTTTGGGGCACCTTAATTCATCGGGTCACTGTGACACAGATGATTTCCTTGCAGATTGCCAGCTGGGGAACATCCGTGTTCTTTTGGCACGGGGAAATAACTCAACCTCGCAGACTGACCAGATAAATCACAAGTGGAGGCGATAAGGACACTGCTGGGTGTCCCACAGCTTTGTCACCTCCCAGGAGCTTTTGAAAGCTGGGAGGGCAGTGGTTGGAGTCCCCAGGATCCAGTGCTCCCGCTATCCAAAGTGCATCCAAAGGAAAAACATCCCTGGAGTGCATCTGCTGCCTAATAAATCCTTGGAGAGGAAGCGCAGTCAGTTCTCTGCCAATGGTCATCCATCCCACAAGTCAATAATATCAGGAGCTTAAAAAAGTCCCTCGGTGTAAATTATCCCCAGATTATCTCTCCAGCTCTTGGACTGGGGTGGGAAACAGCAGGATGTTTGCCAGCTGTTTGAACGAATTCCCACGAGCAACATCACCCACCTGACCATGGAATGGTTTGGGTGGGCAGGAACATTAAAGATCACCCAATCCCACCCCCTGCCATGGACAGGGACACCTTCCACCAGCCCAGGTTGCTCCAACCTGGCCTTGGACACTTCCAGGGATGGGATATCCACGGCTTCCCTTGGCAATCAGCCCCAAACAGCACAGTGGCCGCTGGGAAATGACACGACACGTTCCAGGAAAGGAAGTTTTACCCAGAAATAAGGAATTATTGCTTAATTCTCCTGAAGAGAGAAGACAATTTGTCTCTAAGCCAGTCTCATCCAGGGAACGGCCTCAGGGCCGGTGGTCTGTCCGAAAAGATCATCCTGGGAGCGAACACAGAGCTCCTGCTGCTTTCCAGGGATGTGATTTTGTTCCAACCATTAAAAAAGAAAAATATGGAAATGCTCAGTGC
This sequence comes from Empidonax traillii, assembly GCF_003031625.1. Classification (NCBI taxonomy): domain Eukaryota; kingdom Metazoa; phylum Chordata; class Aves; order Passeriformes; family Tyrannidae; genus Empidonax; species Empidonax traillii. The sequence goes on along the minus strand of NW_020958770.1, from coordinate 18,663 downwards.
TGTCCTACTAATGCAGAGGGAGGTGTGAGCACAGTAGACAAGAGCAAGTTCAGTGGGATTGAGTTTATATATATATATTTTTTTACACACATATATATAATTATAATGATATAATTTTAATGAAGAGAGTAATTGCCCTGTGTTGAAGCAGGGGAAGCTGAAGTTGGTTTTGATCTGTTCTACGGGGCCTAGCGAACAAACCTCAGGTGGGAGGAAAAATTTGTATTTTATGGAATCCCAGAATCCCAGAATGGTTTGAGTTGTGAGGGAATTTAAAGATCATCCAGTTCCAGCTTCTTGCCATGGGTAGGGACACCTTCCACCAGCCCAGGTTGCTCCAAGCCCTGTCCAACCTGCCCTTGGACACTTCTAGGGATCCAGGGGCAGCCACAGCTTCTCTGGGCAACCTGTGCCAGGGCCTGCCCACCCTCTGAATAAAGAATTTCTTCTTAAGATCTGCCCTCTGTCAGTTTAAAATCATCTCCCTCAATGGCTTTTTTTTTTTTTCCCACTGGTTTTTAAACTTCCCTCAAACCTCTTTGACCTCAGTGGTTGAATTGCTGGTTTGGTTTGGTTTGGTTTGGTTTGGTTTGGTTTGGTTTTTTAATGTCGGAGAACCGACAATTCCCAGCCCTCCCGAGCCCATCCCGTGCGGTTCAAGCCACGGGGAAATGTTGTCTGTGAACATTCAGCTTTCACTTTTGGTGACCAGCTCGTGTTTGATGTCAGAGGTGGAGCACTTGGACGGCTCCTTTTCCTGGAGGAAGCAGGGAATGCCCTGGGAAGCCCCTGTGGAAGGAGCAGATGGATCCTGTGTTTGCCGGGCGGGAAAACGTCGGGAAAGAGGAAGGGGAGAAATGCAAACAAAACCAGAGTGGTTAAAACCTTCAGCATGTGGCTTTCAGGAGGTTTTGACTGACAAGCAGAGAAACTTGGAGGATTTTTTGCTGTTCCGGTGGAACCACAGGATGTTCTGATACTCTGAGTTGGGAGGGACCCACGAAATAATCTCAGGTCCTGCATTTCACCTCGTAAAAGGTGTGGGGTTCAGCTCTGAAAGTTTTCCTGCTCCACAAGGATGGTGTTTCTGAGGGTTGTTTTGTTTTTACTTTGTATTTTGGTGTCTTCAGCTGATCTCCTGAACCCCCTTGTCCCACCTCATCCCCCTCTCCTGCCCGTGCAGGGCCACGGAAGGCTCAGAACGGGACCATTTTTGCATTTCTGCAGTGGAAAACACCCGTTGGAACCGGCTGCTGGAGATCAGCAGGACTGACCCGGGGTCTGCAGACGTGAAAGCAGGGGAATTTCCCTCGCAGAGGTTTTCTGGGAGCAGCCCCCTGGAGTCACTCACGTGGCGTCCCCGCGGCGGAGTCACCGCTTCGAGAGCCGTGCAGGGCTCCATCCTCCAATCCTTCATGGACAGGGGCCACGAGCGGGACTGGGAGCAATTAGCAGCTGAATAAGATGTTCTTCTTCAGAGGATAAGGGGGGGGGAGCTTTGCCAGCTGCTCCTCGGACGGGCACAGTGGATCCCACGCCTCCTTGTTTTCCCTCCCGTCATCGCCACCGTCCCGGCTGATTTTGATTACCCTGGCGCCAAATAAACGAAAACATTGCCTAGACATATAATCACCCAGCACTGGGAAGAGAGGGAAAAAAATGCCTGGGTGTTTATAAATATGCCCTAATGAAAAAAGGGGGGGGATGCTTGGGGTTGTTCTTCCCTCCCGTGAGCTGGAAAAGCCGCTGCTGCTTCCAGCCCGCCGTGGGTGCGGAGCTGCAAGGGCCGTGGAAGGAGGGGTTGTGCTGCCCTTTCCCAGCCAGCAGGTCGCAGGGGTTGGTGGCCAGGGAGAGGGAAAGCCCAGGAGAGGTGTGAGGAGCACAGCCTGTGCCCGTGGAAATGCAGCACCCGGGTGGGAGCAGAGGGGAGGGAGTGGGGAGGAGGGAAATCAACTGCAAGCACAATCTGCTGCAGCTTGCTTGGTCCTGGGAAGGACCTGACACAGCTCCCACGGCTTCAGGGGACTTTGGAATCACCAGGAGAAAGGAACAGAAGCCATTGCTAGAAGTACTAAGACAACCTGAGCGCTGCCCTCTTCTCAGAGGAGCTTCCAGCTTGTCACACGAGCTCCGGGCAGATGCTCATCCCGAAGTTTTCCTGACTGTTTGGCAGTGGAATCGCAGACTCACGGAATGGTTTGGGCTGGAATCTCATCGTTTGCACGTGTCAGTTCAGGAAGGACCCAAATATCAGCCCTGCACTGCCAGGGAACTGAGCACAGCCTTGCTAAAACCACATCTCCGCTCCCAGGAACGCTGCTCTGATGTTAAACCGTGCCTGAGTCTGCAGGCTGAGCAGACAAAACAGGCCATAACCAACTCAAAGATGTCTAAATGAATGCTGGCCTTTATTTAGAACACTGACCAAACTGGGGTTTCTCACATATTCCTCAAGTGAGACAATTCCAGGGCTGCCGTCCAGGCCCCCATATCAAGACAGAACTGGATCCCTGTTCCCCTCTGGAAATGCTATTTGAGGGTTTTTTTTTTTTTTCCTGGGATATTATGTCACTGTCCGTGGCACAACGTTTCAATACCACATAAATTATGTGCATTATGCATTATGACCAAACGGCACAGAAATGCACCGAGTTCTGAGTCCTCCAGGAGGAAATCTGTTGTTGATCAGTTTTCCCCTCGACTTTGATGCGGCTCATTTCAATATTTGA
>NW_020958770.1:12293-13920 GCF_003031625.1 Empidonax traillii | reverse complement strand
GGTATTCCCTTTTCATCTGTGTTTGGTGATTTGACTGACAGGAGTTCAAACTGAGGCCTTGCAGATTCAATCCGAGTTCAGCCCTTGCCACTGGTTCGTGTCAGGAGATTATTTACCTGCCTCAGGCTCTCTTTCTCTCTTTCATTTGCATCCAAACAGGGGATATTGGGACAGTGGAAAGTAGTTTTGAGATTGTTTTGTTTTCGGTTTTTTTATCTGGATTTTTGAGACTTTCCTCACAAATTTCTTATTATTCCTTATTATTTTCTTATTTATTTCTTGTTATTCCTTTTTTTTATTTTCTTCACTTCTCTGCCTTTTTCTCCTGCTGGCCACAAGCACTTGATTCTTTTCAAGCCAACAGCAGAAAACCGGTGAAAAACCGTCCAAATTCTATTCCTGAAAGTAAAGAATTGGAAATAAATAAATAAATAAATAAATAAATAAATAAATAAATAAATAACTTCTTGTATCCAGGGAAAAAAAAAAAAAAAAGAAAAAAAGCAGTGGAGTGATCCCAGTCAGGTTCCTGAAGCAGAACGCTTTGCTGCAGCACTTTTGGGATGGCTGCAAAACAGGAAGAGCAGAAGGAAACAGTTTGTTTAGGTCAGGCCTTGGGTTTTATTTATTTTTTTTTTAAGCTCAGTTATTGAATCTGGGTCAGTTTTTGAGATGAAAAGCCAGAGGGTTTTAGTTTGAAGTTGCCCAAGTGAAAGGTTTGGGTGTTGGTCCAACAGGTTTCCTGTTCTCCTGTGCTGTGCTGACCGACAGCCCCCATTCCCAGGCACCTCCAGCTGCTCTGAAATGGCAGCTTTGGGGGGAATTTTCTCCTCAGAATTTATTTTTAATTGTTATTTTCATAACCCTTACAGCTCGTTCACAGGGTTATGAGAGACCACGACAAGCCCGAGCTGCCTGGCTGATGGAAAATGAGTGCCAGCAGCTCCAGGTTGCTGCTCTCTCGCTCCTGCTCTGCTATCCCAGGGTGATTTAGCAGGAATTCCTGGCCCATGACATTCCCAGCCTCTGAGTCCTGACTCAGTAAGTGGTTCACACTCAAGGCAAGGGTTTAGGTTGGCAACAGGTAATCTTTTCTTTTAGAAACATTAAAAACCTGAGGTTTTATCTGACACTGCTGGGTAGAGGGAGACTCAGGCAAGCTATGGAAGCCTGAAGCTTTTCACTTTGGCTTCCAGAAAAGTAGGAAGAGAAGGAGTGTGGATGGAAAATGTAAATTATGTCTCGGGGAAAGCACAGAGTCAGCTGCTGACTTTCGCTGGTTTTCTCTCTGCAAGGTCTGTGCCAAAAACATCAGCATGGGAAATTGTGACAGGCAGAACCTGGGTCGTGTTTCTTCTGAGTACAGTGGAAGATGGTGAGAATCCCAGAATCCCAGAGTCACTGAGGTTGGAAAAGAACTCCAAGGTCATGGAATCCCCCCCCTGTGCCCCATCCCCACCTTGTCCCCCAGCCCAGAGCACTGAGTGCCACGGCCAGGCCTGCCTTGGACACCTGCAGGGCTGGGCACTCCAAACCTCCCTGGGCAGCCCCTGCCAAGGCCTCACCACCCTTTCCAGCCACAAATTCCTCCTCCTGGCCAACCTGAGCCTCCCCTGGCCCAGCTGGA
>NW_020958770.1:9984-12272 GCF_003031625.1 Empidonax traillii | reverse complement strand
TTTTCCTGGGATATTATGTCACTGTCCGTGGCACAACGTTTCAATACCACATAAATTATGTGCATTATGCATTATGACCAAACGGCACAGAAATGCACCGAGTTCTGAGTCCTCCAGGAGGAAATCTGTTGTTGATCAGTTTTCCCCTCGACTTTGATGCGGCTCATTTCAATATTTGATTTAATTAGCCTTTATTGTGCCTCCCCTGCCGCAGCTGCCTTTCCACTGAATGCCACAGAAATGTCTGGGCAGAAGAAGAAAAACGAAGCTAAAATCATGGAATAGCTTTTATTTTGCATGTGTGCATAAGGTCCAGTTTGCTTTTTTAGGTATAAGGGCTTTTTCCAGAGGTTAACATGTGCAGCCTCACAGTACATCTATTTTCTGGCTTGAAAGGGAAGAAAGAAATTACCTACTCTGTACAAGCAAACAAAAATAAGTTAATATATATAATTCTGGTATTTTACAGCAATTTTTTGCCCACATTTGGGGAGAACCTTTGCTGTTCTTCTGTCTGCTCTGCCCAGACACCAAGGCAGGATTTCCATGGAATCAGAGGCTGGCTTGGGTTGGAAGGGACTTTTTAAAGATCATCCAGTTCCAAACCCCCTACCAGGGGCAGGGGAATCTTCCACTAGACCAGATTGCTCAGAGAGAGGCTTAACTACAATCCTACCAAGCCTGGCAAATCCAGAGCCTTCCCTCTCCTCGGCCTGCCTGGGCAAAGAGATTTACAGCTCTGCAGTGAGAGGTGGATTATTCAGGTATCACATCAGGACAAGGGGGAACAGCTTCAAACTGACAGAGAGTAAGGATAGATGGGATATTGGGAAGGAATTGCTGGCTAGGAGGGTGGGCAGGCCCTGGCACAGGTTGGGCAGAGAAGCTGTGGCTGCCCCTGGATCCCTGGAAGTGTCCAAGGCCAGGTTGGATAAACTTGGAGCAACCTGAGCTAGTGAAAGGTGTCCCTGCCCGTGGCAGGGGGGTGGAGATGATCTTTAAGGTCCCTTCCAACCCAAACCATTCCAGGACTCCATGATAATGTGCTGTCCTGTGAGGGGGTTGATGTGCAGCCCCCAAGTGCCTGAAACTTTGTACAATCTCCCCCACTTTACCCAGGTAACTTTGAGCAGAGAAGCCTCTGCCAGCTTCTCAAAGACTAAATAAACAATCCTCTGATTTTAAGACTGCAAAAAAAAACCCCAGGAGCTCCCTTGCAGTGCCATCCTTCCCACTGTAGGTCACAGAACAGCCCTTCAGGTGCTGGAAGCCCTGATTTCAGTCGGGAGCTCCGTGAGGAATCTCCTTTCCCGGGTTTTCCTCCTGCTGGATTTCATCCCTCTGTGTGGGCTGTGCTGCCGCAACCGGAGCACATCCAAGGATTCCCCGAGTGCTGTCCCTCCAGGGCCCCTTGGCAGGAGACCTTGCCAGGGCAGAAGCACCTCTGAACACTCCTCAGCTTGATGTTTTCAGGCAGAGAGCCTGAAAAACCTCCCAGGGATTCAGGTTTGGGGAAAGGTTTCCCTGCCCCGTTCCCTGCGAACAGAACACACACCCTCCCCACACACACCCCCACCTTGGGCTCTTCTGTCACACTGAGGGGCAAAAAATGAGATAGAAATTGGCATTAAATGTATTTTATCATTGATACAATGGCAAACTGGCCCTGGAAAATGACAATGGCCCTGGAAAATGACAATTCCAAGTGTCCCTGCCCCCCAGCAGGGGGTTGGAACTGGATGATCTTTAAGGTCCCTTCCAACCCAAACCATTCTCCAGTTCTGATTTGAATTTTTATCCCTAAACTGCCTGGATTACTCCTCTTTCTAAAGTGTCTATTTCTTATTAAAGAGATATTTAAATTCTGATTTTTTTTTTTTTACATTTAGAGGAAAACAACGAGCTGCTTTGAAAAAAATAGCCCTGAAGACATCCTAAAAAAACAAACAGTGGAACAAAAACTCGTTACAACACCTGGGCAATCATATCAGCGTTCCTAAAACCAGGCAAAAAAAAAAAAAAAAGAGATGGCAAACCCTGCTGAATTTTACCCCACTCATGAGTAATCCCAATGATCCCAGTGAAACAACTCACAGAGCAATGAGGGCAGGTATTCCCTTTTCATCTGTGTTTGGTGATTTGACTGACAGGAGTTCAAACTGAGGCCTTGCAGATTCAATCCGAGTTCAGCCCTTGCCACTGGTTCGTGTCAGGAGATTATTTACCTGCCTCAGGCTCTCTTTCTCTCTTTCATTTGCATCCAAACAGGGGATATTGGGACAGTGGAA
>NW_020958770.1:3280-7223 GCF_003031625.1 Empidonax traillii | reverse complement strand
CACCTGCAGGGCTGGGCACTCCAAACCTCCCTGGGCAGCCCCTGCCAAGGCCTCACCACCCTTTCCAGCAACAAATTCCTCCTCCTGGCCAACCTGAGCCTCCCCTGGCCCAGCTGGAGGCCGTTCCCTCTCCTCCTGTCCCTGTTCCCTGGGAGCAGAGCCCGACCCCCCCCCGGCTCCCCCCTCCTGTGTCTCTTCCAGGAGGTTCCAGAACTGGACACAGCCCTGGAGGTCCCTCAGCAGTGCCAGCACAGGGGGACAAATCTCACTGATTCCCAAACCTCAATGATTCCCAAATAGCAGTGACAGGAGTTTTTTTAAGGGCCTGATCTTACAGTAATGACAGGACAGCTTGAAAAACACTTGAGCCTGGCACAGAGGGTGGCACAGCTCCCACAGCCACCCTTGGACTGCCCTCCCTGGGGCAGGAACTGGGAAACAATCCAGTTTATTCCTCTCCTCCGAGCTATGCCAGCCACGCTGAGGGCACATTTCGACACAGATGGACGGTGAGGCTGCAGGAACAGCTGATGAGCTCTCCCAGCTCAACACGACACTGTGTGGTTCATGGAGCGTTGCCAGCACCCCTTGCCCACTTTTTTGGGGGGATTCACAGCTTCTCTGGTGGGTGCAACAGTGTCCTGGGAGGAGAGCAGTTCATCCTCCTGCTGAAGTGTAGCAGAGTCACACACACAGCCCAACCCATTCCCTGAAAATTCAGGCCGGTTTAGACCTCAGCAGAGCTCGTTCCCAAGTCCTATTCCCAGCTGACTGTTGCCAAGTGGGAGACTGGAATGGCAGGCCGTGTGTGTGGAAACGCTCAGGCTTTTCTCTTGCATCATCTTGCACCCGCGAGATGACAAAACCAGCCCAAGTGTTGCTTGTCACATAGTTCTGCCCCAGCAGATGACTGAGGTGGGGGGGGGAGATCAGCATAGCTGGCATTTGCTGTGCTGCCCAGGGCTGCCTGGACACTCACAGCACATGCCCTGGCTGTCCAGCCCAGCCTGCTGAGCGCCAGGAAAAGAGGAATTAAAAAAAAAAAAAATGCAGCAGGAATCACAGAACCAAAGTTTCACACAATGGGTTGGGTTGGGAGGGACCCTAAAGATTATTTATTTAGGGTCACTTGTCACTCGCTTGTCACAGGGTTGTCATTTGGGTTGCCCAGGGCTGTGAGGGACAGGGGGGAGTGTTGGGGTGTCCTGGGCAGGAGATGGACTCGGGTGACCCTCGGGGATCCCTCCCAGCTCAGGATATTCCGTGATTCCACGATCCTCTGGCCCTGTTTTTGGGATGGAGCAGATGTACCATCACAGGTGACTCAGCACATTGTGCCCCTCATTTAAAATCTTTATTTCTGGTGACAGATGGGTCTGAGCTGTGGGGGGGTTTGACTCCCGCCCAGGAGAACGCTCCACAAGCTCCTGGATTTCCGTGCTTGGAGTAGCCAAGTTAAAACTTTCTGGGTTCGGTGACTCTCGAGCAAAGCGAAGCCAAAATTAAGGTCCCACCAGCCCGAGCTCCCTCTGCCGGTCCCGGCCCCGCAGCGCCCGCCCCGCGGGCACGAATCCTGCCGGGAGCTGTGCCGGGATGAGCATTCCCGGTGGGGATCGCCCGCAACCATCCCGGCTCCAGGAGAGCAGCCCAGGAGAGCCGGCGCCGCCGGCAGGTGGATGCTTGTTGGATTGTTTACATGGGAGGGGAATGATTCCAGCTCCGGGAGCGGGAAGAGGTTTATCCCGGTCCAGCCAAACATTCGGAGGCTGGTTTTGGTAGGAAAGCTGGGAAGTAGGGGGAAAAAAACAAACTGATTCGGGATTAAGCCAAGCTCAGAAGGTGGTTGGGGAATGTCCTGAACTCCCTGTTCTTGCTGCTCAGAGTTGCTCTGTTGTTTTGGGTTGGTTTGATTGGTTTGGTGGGTTTTTTTTCAGGAAATTCATTTGGGAAAAATTCCCAATTTCCCAGGTAATACATGTTGCTAGAACTGTCTCTAGATGCTTTTTTGGGGTTGGCCAGCCTAGAGGAGAGAAGGCTCTGGGGAGACCTTGGAGCACCTTCCAGTGCTTAAAGGGGCTCCAGGAGAGCTGGAGAGGGACTGGGGACACGGGATGGAGGGACAGGTCACAGGGAATGGCTTCCCACTGCCAGAGGGCAGGGACAGATGGGATATTGGGAAGGAATTGCTGGCTGGGAGAGTGGGGAGGGACTGGAATAGAATTTCCAGAGAAGCTGTGGCTGCCCCTGGATCTCTGGAAGTGTCCAAGGCCAGGTTGGACGGGGCTTGGAGCAACCTGGGCTGGTGGAAGGTGTCCCTGCCCATGGCTGGGGGGTGGGAATGGGATAATCTTTAATGTCCCTTCCACCCCAAAACATTCTATAAACTCCTGGTTCAGCAAATTGACTTTTTTTGAGGGAAATCTACTCTACAGACACACACCCAGAGCTCCCTGTTAACTCCAAAAGGAAACCAGGACGCCCTGGTAGACAACATTTGCCCTGGAAATGCAGGAAGTGCCAGGTAAAGACATTCTAATCCCATAGCTGCAAAAAGCAGAAAAAAATCAAAATGCATTAAGCCCCTAATTTTATCCAGGGATTCCTGTCTCATGGAGTAGGAAGTGAATTTTCTCCCCTCTTTCTGCATTGACACAACCAGAGCCAGAGTTGCCATTTAATTACTGGATTCAGGCCTTTTATTTTAATTTATTTTTCCTTCTTTTGGGAAGGGAGAAGGAAAAGGAAGGCCAGGAATAGTCCTAAAGAAGGACTATTGCATTAGACCCTGTGGAAGTAACTAACTGTGACCTTCAGGAACTCCTTAGAAAGTGCCATCATACAGATTCAAAATAATGTTGGGCCTTTTTTTACCTCCCCTGACAGCTTATTTTTCTTATTTTTCCATATTTATTTATTTATTTTTTTAAATATCTTTTCACAGTGTTCTCTCCCCAGGCCGTGGTCTTCCCTACAGCTGATCCCCAGTGTTTCACAGGATGAGTTGCACATCCTGCCAGCACCCAGGTTTGAATTGCTACGGGATAAGCAGCAATGAAAACCTCTATCAAAATAATCAGGGGTTCCAAAAAAACCACAAACAACCAAACAAAGCGAGCTGAACTAACTCAGCAAAGACCATTTGGATCATCAAGGGCTGGTGAGTCACTTGGCTTTTTCCCTCCCTCAGCAGACTCCATCCCTGCCTGCAGCAGCCCCGGGGAGGGCAGGTGGAGTGGGCAGGGCATGACTTCAGAAAGTTAAAAAAGAAAAAAAAAAAAAGGGGGGGGAGAAGGAAAAGGAAAAAAAAAAAAAAGAAAAGAAGAAGAAGAAGAAACTCGACATCACTCCCGTCACGTGACCCGGAGGGACCAATGGAGGCAGGTCGGTGGAAAGGGGAACAGTTAAATTTGTAATTTTGGTTGTGTGAAACACTTCTTTGGGCCTCATAAACAACCACAGAACCACAAGTTGGGTACGGAGGCAGTCACCCGAGAGCGGTGTCCGGGATATTGGTCAGCAGGGAGGGCGAAGCGCTCCGACTGCAAACCACAGGGTTTCGTAGGGTGGTAAGCATCAGCAACCACAACCAAGCCACTCTCTTTTTTTTTTTTTTTTGTTTTTTTCTTCTTCTTTTTCTTGCCTCTTTTTAAGAAACAATTTCAGGGTTCTTTCAGCAAAAAAAAAAAAAAAAAAAAACTCTTTAATTCCGCCTCGTGCCGCTCCGGAGGGCGCCGGGATAGCACCGAGAGGAGATGGCTGGGAGGAGGGTGGTGGCAATGACCAATCTTCATTTTTCACTCCCCAAGGTAGAAGAAGAAGAAATCATAGATTCCTTCCCTGTAAAGAGAGAGTGAGTTTTTAAAGAGGAAACAATGGCTTCGAACAGCATATTTGAGTCACTTCCTTCTTACCAGCACTTCTTGAGAGGTAAGTGCCATTCAGA
>NW_020958770.1:0-1115 GCF_003031625.1 Empidonax traillii | reverse complement strand
GAGGGGTGGCAGGGGACACAGTATTGCAGGCAGGCGCCCAAAAAAAAGCCTGAGGGCAGCTGCTTGAAGACCAAGGACTGCTTTGGCCAGAAAAGGAGGGGTTTCATTAGAGCTGGTTGATCCAGCAAGGGATTGAAGTCAACACCCCAGAATGGGGTTTATTGTCCTCCTTGCTATCCATTGCTGTCGTTGCTGTTGCTCCATCACCAGAATTTTGTGGTTTTTGGTGGACTAGACTGCAAGCCTTGAGAGGCTGAAAGGCATCTTGGATACCTTAAGAACACCTGGAGGTCCCCAAGGCCAGGCTGGACGGAGCTCTGAGCCACCTGGGCTAGTGGAAGGTGATCTTTAAGGTCCCTTCCAACCCAACCCACCCTCTGATATCCATATTATCCCATTTTGGTAAACCCAGGTACAGCTCCTGGCACGAGATCAACCTCCCACCTCACCGGGCTGGAAATCCCTGGCCAGCAGCTCTCGGGTCGAGTTGTGGAGCAGATGTTTCCTCACTGCCAAAGGACCTTCTGTTTGAAGGTGGAAACCCTGTGACGGTTTTCCAGCAGTTCCCTCTTTGTCCCTTCCTTCACCCAAACGAATTTCACGGAGTTTCAAAATCCTGGGCCCGGCAAAAAGTAACGTTTGGGCTCGGGAGCAAGAAAAAAATAATCATCCCCAGGGTGGGGGTTGTTCTCAGCCTGTTTCTCAACAGTGTTTACACAGCCTGGTCATTTGAAATCTCCCAAAACCGTCTCTTTTCTCTTTTTTTCCCGCCAAAATTTATTGCACTTTCTCTCTCAACCGAAACCCTGAGGTAAAGGGGAAAATAACCAGTTGTTCTGTGCCATGGATTTCTCTTTATCAGGCCAAGCAGCTCCCCGAGAAGGAAACCCATCACTCTTTTTTTTTTTTTTTCTGGCCTGGTGCTCCTTGAAAAACTTGGGGGGAAGAAAAAAAGAGAGGAGTGGGGAAGCAGAAACATTGTTCCAGCCCCTGAGAGCAGGGACAGGAGGCAGGGAGGAATGACACATTTCATTGGATGTGGTTCACCACAGAGGATGTGGCCCTTTTTCTATCGCCCCACGCCAGCTCCTCGCTTCTGCCACCAGCTAAAGAAA
>NW_020958769.1:11215-12257 GCF_003031625.1 Empidonax traillii | reverse complement strand
CCCAGAATTAAACCCCGCGGCTGCGGGGACACGGGCACGGGGGGACGAGGAGGGGCAGGGAAGGAGGAAGGGAGGGGGATCAGGGGGAGAAGGGGACGCCGGGGCGACAGGGAGGGCAGAGGGAGAAAGGAGAGAGGGGAATCGAGGGGAAATAGAGAGGGAATAGAGAGAGAACAGAGGGGAAATAAAGGGAACTGAGCGGACATGGAGGGAAACTGAGAGGGGGAATAGAGAGGGAAGAGAGGGGGGATTGAGAAGGAACAGACGGGAAACAGAGGAGGAATTGAGAGGGGATAGGGAAATAAGAGGAAATAAAGGAGAAATTCAGGGGGAATAGAGAGGGAACAGACAGGAAATAGAGGGGGAATTGAGAGGGAATGGAAAGGGAATTGAGGGGGGATAGAGGGGAAATAGGGAATAGATGAGGAATAGAGAGGGAAGAAAGGGGAAACAGAGAAGGTATAGAGAGAACAAAGGGGAAATAAAGGGAACTGAGGGGACATGGAGGGAAACTGAGAGGGGGAATAGAGAGGGAAGAGAGAGGAAATAAAAGGGACATTCAGGGGGAACAGAGTGGGAACAGACAAGAAACAGAGGGGGAATTGAGAGGGAATGGAGGGAGAATAGAGGGGGAACAGATGGGAAACAGAGGGGGAATGGAGGGGACAGAGAGGGGGAATTGATAGGGAATTGAGAGGAAATAAAGGGGAAAATCAGGGGGAATAGAGAGGGGATAGATAGGAAATAGAGGGGGAATAGAGAAGGAATAAAGGGGGGAAAGAGGGGACATAGAGGGGGAATGCAGAGGGAACAGATGGAAAACAGAGAGGGAACTGAGAGGGAATGGAGGGGGAATAAAGGGGGAATTGAGAGGGAATAGATAGGGAATTGAGAGGAAATAAAGGGGAAATTCAGGGGGAATAGAGTGGGAACAGACAGGAAATAGAGGGGGAATTGAGAGGGAATGGAGGGAGAATAGAGGGGGAACAGAGAGAACGGATGGGAAGCAGAGAGGGAATGGAGGGGGAATACAGGGGACATA
>NW_020958769.1:7336-8693 GCF_003031625.1 Empidonax traillii | reverse complement strand
ACATCAAGCACTACACTGATGCTGCCCAAAGCACCCCAAACCCTTTCCCAGTGCCAGCAGTGTCATTCCCAGAAAACGGATTTCCTCTTTTATGCTGATGCTGCTGGCCCTTGGGAATGTTGGCACATTGTGCTTGTGGAACAGCACAGACAGTGATTCCCAGTGCCCCCAGTCCCCCCAGAGCTCCCACGCACCCCCCAGCTGTGTCTCACCCACCCCAAATCCCTGCCCGGCCAGCCTGAGACCAGCAGCCAGCAGCAGTGTTAAAGCCAGGGGAATCTTCCCTCACTGCCACTACAGTATCCCAAGAGCCCTCAGAGGTGCCTGAAAATAAAAGGGTATGGTTGGATACAGTTTGGGTTGGATGAAATTGACAGTGGTAGTGGATCAGAGGTTGGACTTGATGATCTCAGAGGTCCTTTCCAACCCAGCTGCTTCTATAAGATTCAGAGTTTTTCGGGGACCCAAGTGGAACTGCAGAACCCATGGACAGCTTGAACAAGTGGGTCAGGCCTGCGGTGCCCTGAAGGCAGGGGTGTGCAACCCTTTCCTTGGGGAGAAGAACTTGCAGGGGCTGCTCCTGAGGCTCTAAAGTGACAGCGGCTTCCGGCACCGAGACACGTCCTCGCCCGGGCTCAGGGGCTGCCTCAGCCTGTGCTGGGAGCGCATCCAGCCACCGCCTCCTCCTGGGGGAACAGACCCCCTGGAGCCCAATCCAGGGGGAGAATCAGCTCCATTCCAGGGAACTCGCTCGAGTGCCCCCCAGGGACACCAGTGGGGCTGGGGGAGGAGGGTTATAAACAGCAAATTCTGTGCAGTATAAACCTGTCCTTGTCCTGATCCCGCTGAGCACACATGGACCCTTGGCTGCTTCCTGGCAAACCTGGCGTTAAAGCGGCGGCTCTGCAGGGGAAGATCTGGGCTCTGTGATGCACTGGGACGCTATTCCAGCAGGAATTCCGCATAGAACTGTGGGCTGTAGGTAGAATTCATCTAAACCTGCAAAGCTGATCCCAGAACCCAAACCCCTGGCCCCACACAGAGAACAATCTTTGTGCTGCCGTGTCGGCGAAAGCCGCTGCACTGAGAGATCTCGGCAGTCTAAGGCAGGGCATTCTCTAAATCCCACCAACCAGCACCTCCCAAGGGGACAATCCAAATCTCAACCTTTTGCCTTTCCACAGTGACCCTCATTTGGCCCTGCTCTCCCACGGCTCATTTTGGGGTATTGCTTTGTGCTGGTTTATGTTCCACGACTCCACCCACAGCTGGAGATTTGGGGTTGTGCTTCTCTATTCCCAGCAGGTTCCCTAAGGAGCCAGATCCTCCAACAATCCCCCTGTCTGACCTTCTAGGT
>NW_020958769.1:0-1406 GCF_003031625.1 Empidonax traillii | reverse complement strand
CTCCACATTACACTACGTAGGGCCAGCACGTAGTAGAAGGTGGGGCTTGAGTGGCAGCCAAACAGCGCCCGTTCATCACCTCATGGCAACAGTCTGTGCGTGCCCCACTGGAGGGCAAGGGGCAACCACCCCTGCCCACATCATCTTCCTCTCCATCACCTTCCTCACCCCTAGGCATGACCTCTACCACTGTGTTTCAAGGTGTGCATGAACAGACTCAGAATGGTCCCTTCAATTCATGCAGCACATGCCCTCAAAATATTGACAGCCGTGTCCGTGGGCTAGTAACAAAAAACCAACAGCAGCTCTGTTTGGTAAACTGGCATGTCTAACAGAGTCTAACAAAGGGGCTTCAAACAGTTCAGAGAGATGTGGCAGAGCCAGAGCTCTCCTCAGGGAATGCCTGAGCTGCCTAAAGGCTGCCCTTGCACCAGCTAGCCAAGGCAGCAAATTCTTACAGGGGGTTTCCAAAGTTTGCATCAGCCTTCCCACACATCCCTAGGGAGCAATGCAGAGTCCTCACCATCCTACCATTCCCAGGAAGGCACTTCAGGGACTGCCTGTGGCTCAGGGAGGACTCAGGTGGCTTCTTGTCTTCCTTCCCCAGTTCTGCATTTTCTCCTTGGAAAAAGCAAAGGTTTCTGGGCTTGTCTTGCTCCTGGAGATGCAGCAAAGGGCATCTTGAAATCTAACAGTGGCATTCTGATTTTAAAGGATACTGAGGTTGCCTTACCCATACAGATCCCAGCTTAGGGCTAATACCTACAGGGTCTGCCCTGGTCCAGTTTCCTGGAATTCCACTGGCCCACACCACAGCAACAACTCCATCTGCCACTTCAGTCGGGACGGTGCTGCTGACAGGAGTTCTTTCCTGCACGAGAAGAGCTGCTGCTCTCACACAGTTAGTTTCAGCAATTACAATTTCAATCATCTCCCCATTGTTCAATTTAATAAATGCCTCAACTTCTCCAACTAATCTCTCCCTGGCAGTAGTTTAGGTAATTTTGGCAAATAAAAAAATGAGTAATCACTCAATGTTTTCCCACTGTAACCCCTGTCACACCAATCACCTTCACAGTGCCATTCCTGAATTCTCCCTCTGCTGTGTTAAGGACTGAGGAAGCTGGACCTGTGTCTGACCAGCACATGTGCAAACCAAATGCTGGGCACTGGAACCCACACCTTGCACTCCTGCAGCTCTCACAACTCCACCCAAGAGAAAACACCCAATGGTACCATCACCACTCATTCCTTAAGCCCAATCCCACACTTCTTTTGCAGTCAGAGCACCACTTTGAGAACCCAATGACAGCCCAGTCCAGAGCTGCATGGCCAGGACAGACAGCTCCACCTCTGATCCTCTCAGGAATGCCTCAATCCATTGCAGGGACCTTGCTTTGAGCTCC
>NW_020958768.1:9827-12277 GCF_003031625.1 Empidonax traillii | reverse complement strand
GACTTCCCAAACTCCCACAGCTCCCACAGCGCTTCCCAAACCTCCACAACTTCCCAAACTCCCCCAACTTCCTTCCAAAACCTCCAGAACCTCCTTCCAAAAACTCCCCCCCTGATCCCCCCGATCCCCCCGGCTTCCCAAACCTCCGTAACTTCCTCGACTCCCCCAAAATTCCGAGACCTCCATGACTTTCCCTCCCCCCTTTCCCTCCCGAGGCTCCCCAGCTGGGATTTGCTTCCAGGGGGGGGACTGGGGGGGATTTTCCCGCTGATCCCGAGGGTTCCCGTCCCTGTTTTTCCAGCCAAGAAGGGGCCGGACGGGCTGGCCCTTCCCAACAATTACTGCGACTTCTGCCTGGGGGACTCCAAGATCAACAAGAAGACGGGGCAGCCCGAGGAGCTCGTGTCCTGCTCCGACTGCGGGAGGTCAGGTGGGCGCTGCCCCCGCCGGGGCCCCGGCGAGATCCCGCCCTTCTGGGGAGATTCCGTGGCAATTCTGTGGTTCTGGGGTGATTCCGTGACAATTCTGTGGTTCTGGGACAATTCCATGGCCATCCCGCGGTTCTGGGGTGATTCCATCACAATCCTGCGGTTCTGGGATGGTCCCATGACAATTCCATGACCATTTCATGGTTCTGGGACAATTCTGTGACAATTTGGTGGTTCTGGGGCGATTCCATGACAATCCCGCGGTTCTGGGACAATTCCATGACAATTCTGTGGTTCTGGGACGGTTCCATGACAATTCTGTGATAATTCCATGACAATTCCATGACAATTCCATGGTTCTAGGATGATTCCATGACAATTCCGTGACAATTCCATGACAATTCCATGGTTCTGGAACAATTCCATGACAATTCCTTGACAATTCCATGACAATTCCATGACAATTCCATGACAATTCCATGGTTCTGGGGTGATTCTGTGACCATCCCGTCATTCTGGGGCGATTCTGTGATCATTCCATGCAATCCCATGACAATTCCATGACCGTTCCATGGTTCTGGGACAATTCCGTGACAATTTGGTGGTTCTGGGACAATTCCATGATAATTCCATGACAATTCCGTGGCAATCCCATGGTTCCGGAATGATCCCATGACAATCCCGTGGTTCTGGGATGATTCCATGGCAATCCCATGGCAATCCCACGACAATCCCATGACAATCCCATGACGTTCCCATGACAATCCCATGACAATCCCGTGACAATCCCATGGCAATCCCATGACATTCCCATGACAATCCCATGGCAATCCCATGACGTTTCCATGTTTTTCCCGTGTCCCAGGCCACCCGTCGTGCCTGCAGTTCACGCCGGTGATGATGGCGGCCGTCAAGACGTACCGCTGGCAGTGCATCGAGTGCAAGTGCTGCAACATCTGCGGCACCTCCGAGAACGACGTGAGTGAGCGCCCCGTGCCCGAGGGAATGGCCCCGCAGCCGCCGGGATACACCGGGAACAGCCCGGGATACACCAGGAATGGCCCGGGATCCGCTGGGATCCACCTGGAATGGCCTGGGATCCACTGGGAATGACATGGGATCCACCAGGAATGGCCTGGGATCCACCAGGATCCACCAAGAATGGCCTGGAATTCTCTGGGAATGGCCCAGGATCCACTGGGATCCGCCAGGAATGACCCAGGATCCACTGGGAATGGCCCAGGATCCACTGGGATCCACCGGGAATGGCCTGGGATCCGCCGGGATCCACCTGGAATGGCCTGGAATTCTCTGGGAATGGCCCGGGATCCACCAGGAACACCTTGGGATCCACTGGGAACACCCCAAAACCCACCAGGAACGGCCCCAAAAACCCACCAGGAACACCCCAAAAATCACCCCAAGATCCCCCCAAAACCAGTGCCCTGGGAGAGCCCAAAACTGACCTGGGAATGGCCAGGAATGGTCTGGGAATGGCCAGGAATGGCCAGGAATGGTCTGGGAATGGCCAGGAATGGTCTGGGAATGGTCTGGGAATGGCCAGGAATGGCCAGGAATGGTCTGGGAATGGTCTGGGAATGGTCTGGGAATGGCCAGGAATGACCAGGAATGGTCTGGGAATGCCCGAACGTGGATTTTGGGGGAAAAACCTTCCCTTTGGGATCACCTGTAGGGCCCTGGGGGGGGAGGTTTTTTTTGGGGGGGAATCTTTGGGGTCTGTTTGGGATGGGGATCTCCTGGCGGTTCCGGGGCCGCTCCCGGATCTGCTCCCCCGGAATTCCCGCAGGATCAGCTGCTGTTCTGTGACGATTGTGACCGCGGCTACCACATGTACTGCCTGACCCCCCCCATGGCCGAGCCCCCCGAGGGTGAGTCCTGTCCTGTCCTTCCCCAGCCCAGCCCAGTCCAGCCCAGTCCATTCCATCCCATCCCATCTCAATCCAGCCCATCCCATCCCAATCCATCCCATCCCATCCCATCCCATCCCAATCCATCCCACCC
>NW_020958768.1:5952-9806 GCF_003031625.1 Empidonax traillii | reverse complement strand
ACAGCTCCCCCCAAAATTCCATGACTTCCTGAACTTCCACAACACTTTCCAATCTCCTACAACTTCCCAAAACTCCCACGACTTCCCAAACTCCCACAACTCCCAGGAATTCCACGACTTCCCAAACTCCCACAGCTCCCACAGCGCTTCCCAAACCTCCACAACTTCCCAAACTCCCCCAACTTCCCTCCAAAACCTCCAGAACCTCCTTCCAAAAACTCCCCCCCTGATCCCCCCTGATCCCCCCGGCTTCCCAAACCTCCGTAACTTCCTCGACTCCCCCAAAATTCCGAGACCTCCATGACTTTCCCTCCCCCCTTTCCCTCCCGAGGCTCCCCAGCTGGGATTTGCTTCCAGGGGGGGGACTGGGGGGGATTTTCCCGCTGATCCCGAGGGTTCCCGTCCCTGTTTTTCCAGCCAAGAAGGGCCCGGACGGGCTGGCCCTTCCCAACAATTACTGCGACTTCTGCCTGGGGGACTCCAAGATCAACAAGAAGACGGGGCAGCCCGAGGAGCTCGTGTCCTGCTCCGACTGCGGGAGGTCAGGTGGGCGCTGCCCCCGCCGGGGCCCCGGCGAGATCCCGCGGCTCTGGGGTGATTCCGTGGCCATCCCGCGGTTCTGGGGTGATTCCGTGGCCATCCCGCGGTTCTGGGGTGATTCCGTGGCCATCCCGCGGTTCTGGAACAATTCCATGACAATTCTGTGGTTCTGGGGTGATTCCATGACCATCCCGCGGTTCTGGGGTGATTCCATCACAATTCTGTGGTTCTGGGACAATTCCATCACAATCCCGCAGTTCTGGGACAATTCCATGACAATTCTGTGGTTCTGGGACAATTCCATGGCCATCCCGCGGTTCTGGGACAATTCCATGACAATTCTGTGGTTCTGGGACAATTCCATGACAATCCCGCGGTTCTGGGACAATTCCATGACAATTCTGTGGTTCTGGGACAATTCCATGACAATCCCGCGGTTCTGGGGCGATTCCATGACAATTCTGTGACAATTCCGTGACAATTCCATGACAATTCCATGGTTCTGGGATGATTCCATGACAATTCCGTGACAATTCCATGGTTCTGGGATGGTCCCATGACAATTCCATGACAATTCCATGGTTCTGGGACAATTCCATGACAATTCTGTGGTTCTGGGGTGATTCCATGACAATTCTGTGACAATTCTGTGATAATTCCATGACAATTCCATGACAATTCTGTGGTTCTGGGACGATTCCATGACAATTCCGTGATAATTCCATGACAATTCCGTGGCAATTCCATGGTTCCAGAATGATCCCATGACAATCCCACGGTTCTGGGGCGATTCCATCACAATTCTGTGGTTCTGGGATGGTTCCATGACAATTCCATGACAATTCCATGATAATTCCATGATAATTCCATGGTTCTGGGATGGTCCCATGACAATTCCATGACAATTCTGTGACAATTCCATGGTTCTGGGACGGTTCCATGACAATTCCATGGTTCTGGGATGGTCCCATGACAATTCCATGACCATTCCATGGTTCTGGGACAATTCCGTGACAGTTTGGTGGTTCTGGGACGATTCCATGACAATTCTGTGATAATTCCATGACAATTCCATGGCAATCCCGTGGTTCTGGGATGGTTCCATGACCATCCCATGACAATTCCGTGATAATTCCATGACAATTCCGTGGCAATCCCATGGTTCTGGAATGATCCCATGACAATCCCGTGGTTCTGGGGTGATTCCATGACAATCCCACGACAATCCCACGACAATCCCATGACAATCCCATGATGTTCCCACGACAATCCCATGACAATTCCATGATGTTCCCATGACATTCCCATGACAATCCCATGACGTTTCCATGTTTCTCCCGTGTCCCAGGCCACCCCTTGTGCCTGCCGGTGCTGATGGCAGCCACTGGATTCCTGTGATGTTCCCGTGGTGTTCCCATGACAATCCCATGACAATCCCATGACAATCCCGTGACAATCCCATGACCATCCCATGACAATCCCGTGACAATCCCGTGACAATCCCATGGCAATCCCATGACATTCCCATGACAATCCCATGGCAATCCCATGACGTTCCCATGTTTCTCCCGTGTCCCAGGCCACCCGTCGTGCCTGCAGTTCACGCCGGTGCTGATGACGGCCGTCAAGATGTCCCTCTGGGGGGGGCACTGGGTTCCTGTGGTGTCCCATGGTGTTCCCATGACAATCCCATGACGTTCCCATGACGTTCCCATGTTTTTCCCGTGTCCCAGGCCACCCGTCGTGCCTGCAGTTCACGCCGGTGATGATGGCGGCCGTCAAGACGTACCGCTGGCAGTGCATCGAGTGCAAGTGCTGCAACATCTGCGGCACCTCCGAGAACGACGTGAGTGAGCGCCCCGTGCCCGAGGGAACGGCCCCATTCCCGAGGGAACGGCCCCGCAGCCGCCGGGATACACCGGGAACGGCCCGGGATACACCTGGAATGGCCCGGGATTCTCTGGGATCCACCTGGAATGGCCTGGGATCCACTGGGAATGACATGGGATCCACCTGGAATGGCCCGGGATCCACCGAGATCCACCTGGAACGGCCCGGGATCCTCTGGGAATGGCCCGGGATCCGCCAGGATACACCTGGAATGGCCTGGGATCCACTGGGAATGACCCAGGATCTGCCGGGATCCACCTGGAATGACCTGGGATCCACTTGGATCCACCAGGAATGGCCCGGGATCCACTGGGATCCACCTGGGATGGCCCAGGATCCACTGGGAATGGCCCAGGATCCGCTGGGATCCACTGGAAATGGCCCAGGATCCACCGGGATACACCTGGAATGGCCTGGGATCCGCCGGGATACACCTGGAATGGTCTGGAATTCTCTGGGAATGGCCCAGGATCCACTGGGATCCACCAGGAATGGCCCAGGATCCACTGGGAATGGCCCAGGATCCGCCGGGATCCGCCTGGAACGGCCCAGGATCTGCTGGGATCCACTGGGAATGGCCCAGGATCCACCTGGAATGGCCTGGGATCCACCAGGATCCACCAGGAATGGCCCGGGATCCACTGGGAATGGCCTGGGATCCACCAGGAACACCTTGGGATCCACTGGGAACACCCCAAAAACCCACCAGGAACGGCCCCAAAAACCCACCAGGAACACCCCAAAAATCACCCCAAGATCCCCCCAAAACCAGTGCCCTGGGAGAGCCCAAAACTGACCTGGGAATGGCCAGGAATGGTCTGGGAATGGCCAGGAATGGTCTGGGAATGGTCTGGGAATGGCCAGGAATGGTCTGGGAATGGTCTGGGAATGGTCTGGGAATGGCCAGGAATGATCTGGGAATGGTCAGGAATGGCCAGGAGTGGTCTGGGAATGGCCAGGAATGGTCTGGGAATGGTCTGGGAATGGCCAGGAATGGCCTGGGAATGGTCTGGGAATGGCCAGGAATGATCTGGGAATGCCCGAACGTGGATTTTGGGGGGAAAAACCTTCCCTTTGGGATCACCTGTAGGGCCCTGGGGGGGGAGGTTTTTTTTGGGGGTGGAATCTTTGGGGTCTGTTTGGGATGGGGATCTCCTGGCGGTTCCGGGGCCGCTCCCGGATCTGCTCCCCCGGAATTCCCGCAGGATCAGCTGCTGTTCTGTGACGATTGTGACCGCGGCTACCACATGTACTGCCTGACCCCCCCCATGGCCGAGCCCCCCGAGGGTGAGTCCTGTCCTGTCCCTTCCCATCCCATCCCAGTCCAGCCCAGTCCATTCCATCCCATCCCATCCCAATCCAGCCCACCCCAGCCCATCCGAGGGTGAGTCCTGTCCTGTCCTTCCCCAGCCCAGCCCAGTCCA
>NW_020958768.1:0-2645 GCF_003031625.1 Empidonax traillii | reverse complement strand
ATGGGTTAAACGGGCCCAAAAATGGGTTAAACGGCCCCAAAAACGGGCAAAATGGCCCCAAAAATGGGCAAAAGGACCCCAAAGTGGCCAAAAAACGGCCCAAAGGACCCCCCAAAATGCTGGAAACAGCCCCAAAATCGACCCAAGGAGGCCAAAAATTACTGAAGTATCAAAAGGGACTGAAACAGCCCAAAATTGACCGAATCGACCCCAAAAATGGTCTGAAAGGGCAAAAAAAAAAAAAAAAATTGAGCGGAATGGCCCCTGAGACGACCCAAAAGTGGCCAAAATAGCCCCAAAAAGTGAAACAACCATCAGAGTGTCCAAAAAATGGCCCAAATAACCCCAAAAATGGCCAAAATAACCCAAAAAAAGGATCAGAATAACCCAAAAAATCTGAATAACCCAAAAAAATCAGCTGAATAACCCCCCAAAAAATGGAAGTGCCCCCAAACAGCCCAAAATCGACTGAAATAACCCCCCAAAATGGACTGAACCGACCCCAAATCCCTGAAAATGCCCAAAGTGCCCCAAATTCCCCCGGCCCCGACCCCGCTGCTCCCGCTCCCTCCCAGCCCCTTTTTGGGGGGAATTGGCGGCATTTTGGTCCAAAAGGGGCTTTTTTTCTCACCCCCCCCCCCCGGGAATGTCCCAAAAGGGGGGGGTTTGATCCCAAAATTCCCCCTCTGGAAAAACTTCCCGGTCGTGTCTGACCCGGGAAAGGGCGAAAAGCGACACCAAAACGGCTCCTTTTTGGTAATAAAAACGGTGGAAAACCCCCACGGATTCCGAGATTTTTGGGGGGAAAAACGGGAGATTTGGGGAAAAATGGGAGGTTTGGGGGAAAAATGGGAGATTTGGGGGGAAAAAGGGAAGTTTGGGGTAAATAAGGGAGGTTTGGGGGGAAAATTGGGTGATTTGGGGTAAATAAGGGAGATTTGGGGGGAAAATGGGAGGTTTGGGGCCGAATTTGGAGGGTTGGGGTTAAAAAAGGGGGATTTGGGGGACAAAAAATGATGGGGGGGAAAGGGAGGATATGGGGGCAAAGTGGGGGATTTGGGGGGGAAATGAGGGATTTGGAGGGGAAAACGGGGCAAAAATGTGACGTTTTGGGCTCCTCCTGGGGTTGTGGTGCCCCTTTTTTGGGGGTAAAATCCTCCAATTTTGGGGTATTTCCCCCAATTTTGGGGTAAAACCCCCCCAGTTTGGGGGTTGGGGTGTGTCTGCCCCCAGAGCTGACCCTGAGGTTGCTCCTCCCCCCCAGGTTTGGGGTAAAACCTGCCCCTTTTGGGGCTTTCTGCCCCCCACCCCCCACCCCCCCCAAAGTGAGAATTAATCCCCTCCACGGATTTATTTTCGCTGCCAAATCGCCCGAATTGGGGCAAAGGTCGGCCCGAGCTCCGGGAATTCCGAGCGATTCTCCCAGAGCTCCTCGAGGGGGGGCTCAGGGAGGGGGTCCCGGACCCCCCGGGGGGATGGGGGGGACCCCCAGATCCGGGACCCCCCCCCGAGCGGGAGGAGATTTTATTGGGATCAAATAAATAACCTCCGGGGGTGGGGGAGGGGCGGGGGGTCCCTGCCCCGCCCCCTCGGGGGGGTCCCGGCCCCGCCCCCTCAGGCACCGTCCTTGCTCTTGGTGCTGCTCAGGGGGACGGCGACGTCCTCGTCCTTCACATGCCCCGCCCTGGGGAGAGACCCCAAAACCTCTGACTTTGTCCCTAAAAACCTCCATCCCCAAAAACCTCCATCCCCAAAAACCTCCATCCCCAAAACCTCTTTGTCCCCAAAAACCTTCATCCCCAAAAACCTCCATCCCCAAAACCTCTGACTTTGTCCCTAAAAACCTCCATCCCCAAAAACCTCCATCCCCAAAACCTCCATCCCCAAAAAACTTCCATCCCCAAAAACCTCCATCCCCAAAAAACCTCCATCCCCAAAAACCTCCATCCCAAAAAACCTCCATCCCTAAAAACCTCCATCCCCAAAAACCTCCATCCCTAAAACTTCCGGCCTTGTTCCCAAAACCTCCATCCCCAAAATCTCCCACTTCCTCCCCCAAAACCTTCATCCCTTCCCAACCCCAAAACCTTCCCCTGGTGGTCCCTGTTGGTCCCTGTGTGTCCCTGATGGTCCCTGGTGGTCCCTGGTGGTCCCTGTGTGTCCCCAGGGGTCCCTGGGTGTCCTTGGTAGTCCCTGGTGGTCCCTGTGTGTCCTCACGTGTCCCTGGGTGTCCCTGGTAGTCCCTGGTGGTCCCTGTGTGTCCCTGATGGTCCCTGGTGGTCCCTGTTGGTCCCTGTGTGTCCCTGTGTGTCCCCAGGGGTCCCTGGGGGGTCCTCACCTCCTCTCGACGTCCCGGACGGTCTCGGGCAGGGGGACGTTGCGGGTCTCGGGCAGGAAGGAGGTGGCCACGGCCGACACGATGGGGGCGGCGCCGTAGATGACGAGGGGCAGCACGGGGGTCACGTCGGCCGCCATGCGCACCAGGGGGGCCACCATCCCCCCCACGCGGGCCATGGTGCCCCCCAGGCCCATCCCCGTCTGCCTGCGCCGCCACACACACCCCGGGGGGGGAGGTGAGGGGGAGGGTTGATGGGGTTGGGTTGATGGGGTTGGGTTGTTGGGGTTGGGTTGTTGGGGTTGGGTTG
>NW_020958767.1:10413-12279 GCF_003031625.1 Empidonax traillii | reverse complement strand
GTTTTGGGAATGGCCCTCAGGGGGACCCATTAATGCTTCCAGATACTTTGGGTTTTCCTTCTGACTTTCCCTTATGGACAGGTTTGTACAATCTCCCCTCAGTCCCTGAGGTTCAAGGACTCAGCACCAAAAGCCCCCCGGGGCTCCCTCAGATAAAGCAAGTCCTGACAAACCATGGCCCTTCCTGGGATTTCCCTCTGGTCTGGACAGTAAATTAGGAATGTTGTCTCATGGAATCAGGGGACCATTGTGACACTGCCCAGAGCCTTTGTGTGCCTGCACTCCTGGCCTGCAAGGATCTGTTCTCAGGAGTCCCTGGGGAGGCTTTGTCAGTGCCTGCCCTCAGTGGGGCCCAGCAATGCTTCAAGGCACTGGCAGTTTGGCTTCTGACTTCTTGAGCAGCTTCTTCAATCTTCTCTCAGTACCTCAGGATGATGGGCTTGTCTCTAAACACACTGTGGGGCTCATTAAAATACAGAAACCCATATTATATTCTTTCCTTTAATTGTCTTTGTGTCTTCAAGTCTTCAACAACTAATTGGAGTTAATTTGTAGTTTAGCTGAGGAGGACGATTTTAAAGTGGAAGTCAGAAAAATATTATTTTCTGTGAAAGGGAGTGATTTACACAGAGCCTTGAGATATGTAATAAATCGGTAGTAGTAGTTTAAATTTACTCAACAAATTAGTAGTAATAGTTTACTACTTAAATTGTATTGCATGGTATATTCCTATATACATATATATGTTATTAAACTATAAATTCATTTATCTGTCAGCATTATAAGTTGATGATCATGCAGTTTGCAATTCTTAAACTGAAAAGACAAATTATTTTGCCTGGCTGAATCTTACTTTTATAAAAAGCTCATTGTCCCATAGCATGCATAAAGTAACGAAGGGAAGGACAAGAATCAAAGAGTCAAGAATGAAAATGATCCAGAGTATCCAAGATGGACATCTGGAAATACCTAACACACCAGGCCTCAAGGACTAAAAACTAATTAAAACTCTGGACAGGAAAGCACCTAGCAACTAAAACAGGCCTGCAGAGAAACCAACCAGAACCAGACCTGCAAACTCAGATCCAATAGAAAGAGAACAAATGACTATGGGAGGGGAACTGATAAGGGAATAACAGTTACTGTTTGTTCCTCCTGCGCTTGCGTACCGTGAGTGAAGCAGGGATCTCCCCGGCCGCCCAGTGCGCTGTGTTGATTATTTGCCTTTTCTATAAATCTTCAAAAAAATTTTATTACTATATTTCAACTCAGTTTCATTTTACTTAGGATATAAGAGGGTCAGGGTGAAAGGATTTGAACAGAAAGAAAAGGGGACAAAAGAGATTAGTAGCATTTAATCATTGACCAACTTAACAGTTAGCAAGTGATTCAATATAATTTGTGCAATTGAACAGTGACTGAATTATGGATTCCCAGTAACAACACTCACACCACAGTGAATTCACACCCACACCCAGGCAGAGATGTGTGGACACACCAAGATCTGGGTGTGTAAAGGTCCCTCTCCAAAATTCTCCCTGTTCTGAGTGAAACCCTCCCACACATCCCTTCTTGTTTCCCACTAGAGAAGGGTCACAGCTGGAGGAGTGTTTGTTGAGGGGGATCAGAATTGTCCTGGGCATCAGCGACGCTCTTTGGAGTGTTGCAAACTGGAGGGTTCCGGTCATGGTTTTGCTGGTTCTTAGAAACTTGGCAGGAATTTTTTCCGTTTTCCCCTGCACACTGCATGCAGAGCTGTTAAGAGGGCACTGAAAGAGCACAAAGGAAGCTGTTTTGTGTTTAATGGCTCAGAATTTCGTCTTTGGGAACAGGGGTGAGGAGCTCTTTTTTTTTTTTTTTTTTTTT
>NW_020958767.1:5752-7290 GCF_003031625.1 Empidonax traillii | reverse complement strand
AACCTACGAGTGCCTTTAGGGTTTAATGCAATGTTAAAGAAACAATCTTTTCTATCAATAAGGAGAATGGGCCACTTTGAAAGTATAACTGTTGGTGATGAAAGTCCTGGCTGTAGAGCCCCCATCAGCTCTATTTTTTTGTTGAGTTTTCTTAAATCCTGTAGCAGTCTCCACTTTCCACTGGACTTCTGTATGGTAGAAATGGGGAAATTCCAGGGACTATCAGTTGGTACAATACGTCCCTTTGCTAGTTGTTCATGTATTAGTAGGTTGATTTGCTGAAATTTCTCTCACTTTAATAGCCACTGGAACACCCAGATTGGCTGGTCAGAGAGCCATGTGAGGGCAGGAGATTGTTGCTCACCACTGGCCTTTAAACTAAATTTGAGGTAGTTGGTTGGACTCTCCATTGTCCTATCATATCTCTGCCCCAGAGGGTCATTGGGATATTAAGGGCACAGGGCTTTGCTGAGGCAGTTTTACCTTCAGGTCCTTCGATCAGTAAAGTGCAGACACTTTGGAGCGGTGTCTGGGCTCCTCCTACCCCTTTGATGTCGATGCAGGGCTCCGTAGTGCTCCATTCCTTCGGCCAGTCGCTCTCTGCAAAGATTGTGACGTCTGCTCCTGTGTCTGTAAGACCTTGAACTGGAGCACATTGGTGAGTGTTGGGAAAAAATACCCTGCAGGTTGGCATTGGCTGATGGAGTAAAATGGACTGTGACCACTGGACCATCAGCACAGAGTCCAAAGTGTCCCCCCCCCTACAGCAATGGGGGTTAAATTGGCAATGGGTGTTTCTGTGTCTGGCTCCACAGGTGGAAATAGAGCTTTTACAGTCACTTCTAATGCCTTAGGGTTGTCTACAGTCACTGATTGTGGGATAACTGTTAACCCTGTATTATTAGATGGAGCAGGCCCAGTTAAAATGTATTTTCCAGCAGTGGTGACATGGAGCCTCCTTCTGTTGTTGTTGCACTGCCAGGATTTCAGTCAGTAGGGATTTTTTGTACGTGTTGGATCCTACACTGGGAGACACCTTAACCATGTCCATTGGAGTGGGATCTTTGAGGGACCTTAATATTTCTTGACAATCTTTGATTGTTTTAGTGCCATTTTTAGAAACAGTGTATCTTGAGCCTCTGGATTCATTTTCACTAAATGTTTGGTACTGGAAAAAGATTCCTAGAAAATTCATTGAGTTTCTGGAAGCATTCAGATAGCATCTCTATATGGTTTAAGAATGATTAGGGTGGTTCTGGTTGACAGTTGGACCAAAAGATCTTGCAGGTCTCTTCAAACCTTGATGATTCTGTGATTCTCTAACCTGTCATCACAGTTTCCAGGTTTGTGCTCTAACAAGATCTTTTCTCAGTTGGATCCCTCAGTGGGACCCATTAACACTACAAGAAACTTTACAGTTTGAATCTCACTTTGGTCCCTCAAGAGGTTCCTGCAACTCTCCTCAGGGTCTGATGTTCAGGGACTCATCCCCAAAGCCCCCAAGGCTGATGAAATGCCTGGGGCTGTTGCTGTGCTGC
>NW_020958767.1:1145-3030 GCF_003031625.1 Empidonax traillii | reverse complement strand
AGCCCCCCTCGATCTCCTCCCCATCCCTGGATCTGGCACTGTCAGTTCTGTACTCGGTGGTGCCTCCAGCCCTGAACCCCCTCATCTACAGCCTGAGGAACCAGGAGCTCAGGGATGCCCTGAGGAAAATGATGACTGGATGCTTTTCAGGATCAATAAAGTGCCTGTGTTCTGGTGTGTAGCATTCAGAAGGGGACTCTGTAATGGCACAGCCTTCCTGCTCAGCTTTATGGGGAAGTCATTGGGTTCTTCTTGTAATAATTTGCTATGAAATAAAATATTATTATGCTTCTTTCTTCTAACTTACTGTCCACACATTAAATTTTTCCCAGAGATGTATAAATGATAAATTGTGCTCTGAGAGTATTTAAACAAAATAAAGGACCCTGCAGTGCCTTCGTTGTCCAAGACCCTTCTTCTCAGCTGTTCCTAAAGGGCAGCACACTGCAGGACAGGGGGGATTGGCAAAGGCCAAGGGCACAAGAATCCCAGCACAGCAGCACTGCCAGGGAGCAGCAGAGCTTGGGCTTTGCAGAGCTGCTCTTTCCACTTCCAAACTGGCCTTGTGAGCCCCTTTCTGGCTGCAAGGCCTGAGTGCTCTCTGAGCACAGTCCTGGGGGTGGGAGCCCTTTGAGCACAGGCAGGGACAGGCACTGGGAACTTGTGAAGCAGAGCTGGCCTCCCTGACAGCATCTCCAGGATGCTCTGGGATCTTCTGAGGGCACTGCATGGACTGGGTCACTTCTCCTGTGCCCTTGCTGCAGGGCTGGAACTCTCCTGCAGTGACACCAGGACACTCCTGCTCTTTGCATTCCCAGCCTGATTTGGAAATCCAGTCTTGCCCTGCTGTGTCAAAGTGGCCCCTTGATTCCAGGAGGCTGCTCAGTGTCCCCGGGATCCTTTGGCTCCAGAATGCCCTGGAGTGTCACAGTGGTCCCTTGAGTCCATCAGGTGTCCTTGGTGTCACAATGTCCCCTTGATTCCATGGGGTTCCCCAGTGTCCCAAGGTCCATTTGGCTCCAAAAAGGCCCTGAAGTGTCACAGTGGCCCCTTCCTTTCATGAGGTTCCACTGTGTCCCAGGGTTTCTTTGTTTCCAGGAGGCACCACAGTGCCACAAGAGCTCCCTGGTTCCATGAGGTACCAAAAGGTTTAAGGGTTCCCTTTTGTTCCACAAGGCCCCCCATGTTAAATGGTGCCCTGGTTCTACAAGATTTCACAGTGTCCCTGTGTTCCTTTCTTTCCACGAGTCCCTGCAGTGCCACAATGGCCCCTTTGATTCCATGAGCTTGGACAGGGTTATCACAAAGCTGAGCCAGCCCTGGTGAAAATTTGGGGGACATCAGGAGGAACTGGGACAAAAAGGATTGGATATTTGGAGAAGAAAAGAGGAGCTTGGCCAACAGAGAAGAAAGATTTTGATGAGGTAAAACCAGGTACAGGGAATGCTGAGGGTGCTAAAACGCTGACCATGCAAACACTCCTGATGGACCTTAACCTCATTGTAACCTCAAGCCTCAGCACTCCCCAAAAGGGCTGCCCCTCCCATGGAAAGAAATCCACTGCTCTAATTCCAAGCCAGAAAAAGCCCAAAATCAGAACTCTAGACTCTTATTTGTCCTCCAATGCCCAACCAATTCCTAAACTACATTACCAGCATGAAGAGCCAAGCTTTAATCTTAACCCAGTCAAAAAAGTTCTTCCCCTAATCATGACCCAGACCCTGCCAGCAGAACAACAAACCTGCCAAAGTTGTGCCCAATCCCCACCCTGAGCTCTAAAGCCCAAGGCCTGAGCATGAAGCACCCCCAGAGCCCTTGGGAGCAGGGCAAGGACCTGCAGGGCCCAGAGCAGGCCCAGGGGGTTGGCAGAGCAATGGGAGGTGAC
>NW_020958767.1:0-1124 GCF_003031625.1 Empidonax traillii | reverse complement strand
CAGATTCCTGTGCAGACACAAACCCTTTGGGTGCTGCTGTGGGGATGTGTCTGTGGGAGCAAAGTGCCCAAGTGCCCTGCAGGCAACTTCAGGCTCTTCAGCTGTTTCCCTGGGTGTCCTGCAGGGCTGCAGGTGCCCTCCAGGAGGGCACAGCTCTGCCACAGTATCTCTGTGCTGCACAGGATCCCCATGGAGAAAACTCCTCAGTGCTAACTCCATGGAAATGCTCTGGACAGCCCTAATTGGCAGCTGCAATGATCCCTCTGTGTGGCAGTCTGGGAGGAGAAAGATGGGATCCTAATCCTGAGGAAAGGCATGGATTTTGTCAGTCTTGTCTTTGAACCAGGATTCATCTGCTTCCAGAAATTCCTTGGTTCCTTTTTCAGGGAATTCCTGAGGGCGATCCCCCTTCATCTCCAAGCTGCCAGCCAGGGGCAGCTGTGAACAGGAAGGGTGGCCAGCTCTTGTCTCTGCACCAAGAGACTGTCCCTTTGCCTCTCAGCACTCACAGAATTTCACTTGGAGCACATTAGAAATGTCACAGATTCCAATCATCCAAAATCACTCCTGGCAAGAGGAACTGGAACTAAATAAAGTACCCAAATCCCCTCCATCTCTTCTCACTTGTGCAAACTGTGAACAGCAGGTCTGGAGCCACTTGAATACATCCCAAATACATTTAATTGAAGGTCACCCTGTGCTCCAAGTTGCCTCTCACTACCCAGCAAGAAGGATTCCTCAGGAGCCCATTCCAGGGTCCCTGCTCTCAGGCAGCAAACCCCAGAGCTCAGGGGAGAGGGATGCAGAGAGATCTTCCTGAAAAGAGGCCCTGGAAGTTGAACTGCTGAGACATGTAATATGTTTTGCTGATTCATTGTGGCCTAAATCAGTTCTGCTTTTTTCTCCTCAACAGAAAACCACACCTAGAGGAATCAGCAAATGCCCAACAACAGCTCCATGACCCAGTTTCTCCTCCTGGCATTTTCAGACAGGTGGGAGCTGCAGCTGCTGCACTTCTGGCTCTTCCTGGGCATCTCCCTGGCTGCCCTCCTGGGCAACGGCCTCATCCTCAGCGCCGTAGCCTGCGACCAGCACCTGCACACCCCCAGGGACTTCTTCCTGCT
>NW_020958766.1:7126-12293 GCF_003031625.1 Empidonax traillii | reverse complement strand
CCAGCCCCTCTGCCCAGCCCAGCACAGAGTCCTGGCCCAGGGACAGAGCAGCCTGTCCCCAGGGGGGCTGCAGAAAGAGCTTTCTCTGTGCCATGGATTCCTCTGGGCAGGCACAGAAATGCTGCCTTGCTCTTCTGCAGGCACATCCCTTTGCCCAGGGCAGTGTGTCCAGGCTGCCTTGGCCACTTGCAGATCCCAGTCTGGGATCCCTGCAGGGCCCTGAGCTGGAGGGGCTGCTCTGCAGAGGGAGGGGCTCATGGAATCCAAGGGGCTATTACGACATGTGGGGCTCATGGAAACAAAGGGACCCTGTAACAGTGACTGGGGTGACATCAGACTGTGACCTGTCACTAGTGAGGTTCCCACAGGGCTCCATTTTGGGCCCTGTACTCTCCAACATCTCCATCAATGACTTGGACTCAGCCCTGGAAGGGACACTGAGCAGGTGAACCAAAACTGGGAGGAGCTGCTGAGCCCCTGCAAGGCAGGAAGGCCCTGCAGAGACCTCGAGAGATCCCAGGGCTGGGAATCCCCAACCATGAGAAGTTCCCCAGGGGGAAGGGCCGGATTGTGCCCTGGGATGGGGCAACCCTGGATGGATGGATACTCTGGGAATGAGAGACTGGGAAGCAGTGCCAGGAAAGGGCCCTGGGGGTGCTGGTGGGTGCCAGTTGTCCCTGAGTCAGCAGTGCCCTGGCAGCCAGGAGGGCCAAGCCTGTGCTGGGGGCAGCAGGGAGGGGATTGTCCCGCTCTGCTCTGCCCTGGGGTGGCCTCACCTGCAAGATTGGGGCAGTTTGGGGGGACACAATGGAAGGGAGAGATTGAGCCATTGGAGAGTGTCCAAAGGAGGCCACGAGGATGGGGAAGGGCCTGGCGGGGAAGGTGTGTGAGGACACTGAGGGCACTTGGTGTGTTCAGCTGCAGAAGAGGAGACTGAGGGGAGACCTCACTGCAGTCACAACGTCCTGGGCAGGGGCAGAGGAGGGGCAGGCCCTGAGCTCTGCTCTGGGGGGATCAGGGACAGGACTGAGGGAATGGCCTGGAATTGTGTCAGGGCAGGATTAGGTTGGATTTTTGAAAAAGGTTCTTCCCCCAGAGGGTGGTTGGGCACTGAACAGGCTCCCCAGGGCAGTGGACACAGCACCAAGGCTGACACAGCTCAAGGAATGTTTGGATGATCCTCTCAGGCTCATGGTGGGACCCTTGGGGATGGTCCTGTGCAGGGCTAAGAGTTGGAATGGATGATCCTTGGGGTTCCCTTCCAACTCAGCCTATTCTGTGACTTTGTGATTATCAACCCTGTGTTCAGCACAAATCTAAAACACAGCCCTGCCCTGGCCATGGGGAAGAAATTCAACTGGACTCCCCCTGAAACCAGCACAGCCATTATGGGCTGTCACAGAAACATCCCACAGTCCATTTGCCACCTGGAACCAGTGACTCTGAGTTCCTGCTTCCCCAGCCCCAGGGATGGTGTCCTTGTCTGCTCATTCCTCCACATTCTCTTCTCAGTGATGGCATCTTAACCAGACAAGCCCCTGGGAATAATTTACTTCTAAGTCTTCCATTCTTTTGTGGTTATTAGACATATCTCATAAGTGCAATCCAAGGGAATATATTGCATTATTAAACAACGAGTAAAGATGTATTTTTTATAAACTGTTTATCTGTTTCCTGGTTTTAGGCTCATATAAGCAATCCTCAGTCAATATTGATCCCAAGCACTTCCTTATTCAGTCTGAATAAATACAAAAATCAGGACCCTTTGTGTCTGACAATCCATCAGACTTTATCCCTATCCCCACCCCACCATTCCCTCATCCAGCCCCTGGGACTCAAAGCAGCCTTGGCAAATCTGAGCTTCCTCCACTAAAGGCTGGACCTGCAGGTTTCAGCTCCTTGGCCCCAACTCCCACCTGCTTGGCTTGGAGAAAGAGCTGCACAAGACAGTGGGTTTCTGTGGATGGGTTTTGGTAGCAGGGGGACTACAGGGGTGGCTTCTGTTAGAATCTGCCAGAAGCTTCCCCTGTCCCATGGAGCCAATGCCAGCTGCTCCAGGACGGAGTTCCTGCCACTGGTCAAGGCTGAGCCACTTAGGAGTGACAGGAACACCTCTGGGATAACATATTTCAGAAGAGAGGAGAGTTGGACAGAAAAAATTCCAGCCTGGGAAGAGCAGAGTGAGAACATGGGATACCAACACAGACACCAAGGTTAGTGCAGAAGGAGGGGCAGGAGGGACCCCCCAGGAGCAGGGGGAGGACTCAGAGCTGAGGCCCCTGCAGACCATGGAGGACCATTGGGGTGCAGAGATCCCCCTATACCCCATGAGAGAGTAACCCACAGGGCAGCAGAATGGGAAGAGCTGCTGCCCGAGGGATGGACTCAAACAACACCTGACTGCAACCCCCTTCCCCATCCCCCTGCACTGCTGGGGTGGGGGTGGGGGGGAGGGAGAGCTGAGAAGGAAAGAGGGGTGTGGGGAAGGTGTTTTTAAGACTGTTTTATTTCTCACTCTTTGGCTTTTATCCTGCTCATAATAAATTTAAGGACTATTCCTATATTGAGTCTCTTTTGCCCATTAGTGAGCAACTTTCTCCCAACCCTTATCTCTACTCAGGAATCCTCAGCTGTTTTCTTTTTTTTCTCTCATCTATGAAGTTGCAGAGGGAGGGAGAGGTAGTGGCTTTTAGTGGGGGTTTGAAATCCATCCAGGGTCAACCCACTACACCAACGCATGTGCTTGAGGCCCTTTTGTGATGTCACAGCCCACCCTCTCCATTCCGGAGTAGCCTTTGGCAACCAAAGAACCAACACCCTACAACCCCAAAGTGAAGCCCCACTCGTATGCCATGGGACTAGTTGTGATGTCACGGCCTGTCCTCTCCATTCCAGAATGGCTCCTGGAAACCAAAAAACCAATGCCCCAACACCCCAGAGTGCAGCCCAACCCATGTGCCATGGGCACCATTCTGATGTCACGGCCTGTCCTCTCCATTCCAGAACAGCCCCTGGAAACCAAAGAACCAACCTCACAGAATGTCACAGTGCAGCCCCACCCATCTGCCATGGGCCCATTTATGATGTCACAGCCTCTCCCCCAGGAAAGAAAGCCTGGAACCTTTGGGTTTCAGGTGCAGTTGGTGGGACACCAAGGGCACTCCATGGGCAGCAAGAGCTTTCTGTCCTGCCATCTTTTGTCTGGCAGGAATCTTCATCCATATTCAATTTTGGGAGTCAGGCTGGCAATTTTAGCGTGGGGCTCCTGCAAGTGAACAACAGCCCTGCCCTCCAGGAAAGAAACCCCTTACCCTCAGTCTCTTTTTTTGTTCCTTCAAATACAACCTGCAGGGCAGCTTTCTGCCATCTCTTCTCTTGGGAATTCTGAAGATAGATCCGCTCCCATGTTTAACACCTCAGGCAAAACCACCCTGTTAACACCCTTCCCAACCTTCCCCAACCTTTCCCAAAGCTGAGATGTGGAAAGAACTGTTGTAATATTATTAATATAATAAATAAGGAATCTGCATGGACCAAGAGACACCAATATGGTGTGTAACAGAATGCTTTATTGACAGAGAACAAAGGCTTCAGTAGTAGTTTTGAATTGTAACATCCCAACAGGTAACCCTCTCAACCAATCCTGTCAAGGTTCTTCACTGCTCATGTGCACCATGATGTTCAGGTTTGCTTAATACATATTCATTACTTTGTTTCACATAGTGTCTCAGTTTAATTGAGACAAGGGTCTTTTGCTGAGGATGGATTAGGAGAAAAAGACCCAAACCTTCTTCTCTAGCAATTATAGATCCGAAATTAAGAGGCTCCGATTGAAGGAAAACAAATTATGGAAAAGGGAAAAAAAAAAATAACAGCCCTTTATTAAAAGGTATGTGTGTATTAACGTAACACGAAAAAAGAAACCAAGTAAAACAACCAAGCAATATCCCTATACCCACCAATAATCCCTTTCAAGAACAAAACTGATAAAACCGGCAAAAAAGAAAATCAAATAGTTCAATTTTTAGCACTCTTTGGTGCAGTTCCAGCCACAGTCAGCAGGGGGCGCCGTCGGGTCACTGGAGATGCAAAAAACTTGTAATGTCTTATACCATTCACCAGGTGGCGCTGTTGAGTAATCAAAAGTGCAGAACTTGTAGTGTTCTACAGTAGTCACCAGGTGGCGCTGTGGGATCACTGGAGATGCAGAACTTGCAATGTCCAGCGCTCGTCACCGGGCGGCGCTGTGGGATCCCTGGTCGCCGCCGGGTGGCGAGGAGGAGGGGGGAAGGGGAAAGGGAATCAGAAAGTTCTCCCAATGGAAGAAAAAACTCACAACTCAGTTGGTGAAGATCCCGCGGTGAAAACCAAACCTGCAATCAGCAGACAACTGTGCAGAGAGACAGCAGCAAAAAAAAACCTCTCCCACAGGAAAAGACAAAGAAGAAACCAGGCAGTCTCTCCTCTCTGCTGCAGCCTCCCCTCCCGCTCCAGAGCTGAGCTCCCACCCCCTTCGTTTCCAGGAGACTAATTCTCGGCCGTTTAGGACTCAGGCCGACTCTTTTGTTTACCTGATGGCTCTTTAACAGCATTCATGCAGGGGGGGGGAAGGGGAAAGGAAAGACAAAATTCCTTTCTAAAATCAGAACTATGACACATAGTCATGCTCCTGGAGGTCCTTCTTTGGTCCTTGCAGGTCCAAAAATTGTTGTCATCCCTCAGTTCTTCAGCAGGCCCATCATCATTGTGTTCCACAACCAAAAATTGTTACGTTTGTACTTCATCTTATCTGGAGACACAGATCGTATTTACATCCTGTTAGTTTCAGTTATATCTCAGATCTAATTCTCCAGAAGTCAACTGTGAGTGGATAAAGACACTGTTCCCATAATTGCCAACAACCTCATAATGGGGCTTTCCTCAGAAAAGCGTGCTCCTGCAGCTGGGTGGTGGGTGGTGGGTGCTGGGTGCTGGGTGTTGGGTGGTGAGGGACCCGCTCCTGCTCCCACGCCCATCCTGCGCTGCATGCACGGGAGACGCTGCCACGCCGATCTGTGCAGTCAATGTCGTGGAGAAGCCGTCAGGAGCTCTGTTTTGCCGGCGGAGCGGCGGAGCAGTTGGTGGATGGCCGGTGGCCGTGCAGAGGGGTGGCTGGGCCGCAGGGCCA
>NW_020958766.1:3787-5283 GCF_003031625.1 Empidonax traillii | reverse complement strand
ACATGGATCCCTCACTCAGATCCCAACATCTTACCCGACCCGAGCCGTTCTGCTCCAGAGCAGGACTCTCTCCATAAGCTTCTTCATGCATTGACAAGCTCCTCTATGAGCTGCATGGGGGCCTCCTCACTCTAATAATCTTCCACAGGTGGAAGGGTTTTATTTTTCAGTCTTTTCCCTGCTAAAGGGAGAGAGAGAGAGAGGGGAGAGAGAGAGAGGGGGGAGCAGCAACCCCCCACTTCAAACTTCTCTCTCCTGCTGCTGCCAGCTTTGACCCTAGAGATTTGTTATCTGTCTGCCACAATTCCTTTTGCACTGTTTCTTGTCCAAGCAGTCAGTCCTTCTCTAAAGTTTGTTTTTTTTTCGCTACTCTCTTACAAGAGAGAAGGGGGGGCTTCAGTGCCACACCTGCCCCTAGCCCAGGGCCGGGGGAGGAGGGGGCCCTGGCCCTCCTTGGGCCTGCCTCTTCTCCTACATGGCTACAGCTCCTCATTTCATCTGCACCACCACCTTCTCTTCTGTTTTCCTAAATATGTAATTGGTAGAGGTGTTACTAAAACTTTTGATTGGCTTTTTCTCTGGAAACCCACCTGGAAAAAACTATTTTCATCCCCGGGGTGGGGGTGCTGCTAGGCAAACACATGACACCTGTGATCCATCAGTGCTTTGGGTAATTCTCTATTCAGGTGGAATGTTGGCCTTTCAACTTTTGCCAAGCTCCCTTATTTGCTAAAGGTTCAAGGAAATGTGTGTTATTTGACCTCCTGAGAAAACGTGTGGGGTATCTTTTCCCTTGTGATATCCCTCAGGGTGAAAAGAACTGAAGCACCTTTTAAAATATGCAGAGCACAGATATTCTGGCGTCTTATATATTTTTTAAAATAAAAGCACTTTGATGAGCTCATAGATCAAACCTGGGGTCTTACAGTCACCATCCCTGGAAGTGGTCAGGAAACACTGAGCTGTGGCACTTGGGGACACGGTTCAGTGGTGAAGATGCCAGTGCTGGGTTCCTGGTTGCACTCCATGATCTCAGAAGTCTTTTCCAACCTTAACCATTCTGTGATTCTGTGGTGACTCAACCTCTTCCCTGGACATTCTGTTCCAATGCTTGATAACCCTCAGCCATCCCTTTGATGCTGCACCCAAGGAACAGAGCACTGATTTTCACAGTGTTCCTGCATCACAGGATATTCAAAGCCAAGGACATTTCCATCAACACCTTGTCCTTCCTGCAGATCAGAGTCACCTGAAGCCTCCAGGCCCTCCACACTGGCAGAGATCACCCCTGGCAGCAAAGCCCTGTTCTGCCAGGCTGCACAGCCCAGCCCTGTGTCTCTCTGGCCTGGGCACAGCAGGGTTTGCTCTCCTTGGGGCACCTCAGCCCCTCTGCCATTGCCATCTGCCCCCAGCCCAGCAGGCTCTGGAGCAAAGCACGGCTGAGGGCCAGCACAGCTCTGCTCTGACAGAGAGAACCTGCAGGCAGGGAGAGCAAG
>NW_020958766.1:0-2647 GCF_003031625.1 Empidonax traillii | reverse complement strand
GCAGAGCTGCCAGATGGGCCAGCAGAGGGGATGCTCAGCTGGGTCTGAAACCTGTGTGATCCTTGGCAGCCTTGGCTCCAGTAGAATGATGGAAGAGTTTTGCTAGGAGGGGACCTTTGAAGTTCATCTGTTCCAGCTCCCCTGTAATGAGCAAGGACATGTTCAACTAAATCAGGTTGCCCAGAGCCCTATCCAAGATGACCTTGAATGTTTCCAGGGATGAGGCATCACCTCTCTGGGCAACCTGTGCCAGTGTTTCACCACCCTCAGTGTAAAAAAACTATTAGTTATATCTACTTCAAACCTTCCTTTTTTTGAGTTTAGAATTATTTGTCCTATCACAGCTCTGTCAAGGCCCTACAAAAACTTCATCCCCATCTTTCTTAGAGGCCTCTGTGGTGGTGCATCCTCCCCGCATTGTCCTCAGGCCTGGTCCATGATCTCAGGAGCTCCTGACAAGCCTTGACCAAACCAGCTGAGTAATGAAGAGCCCCTGGACTGGACCAGGGGTGTATTAAATGTCCCTGGACTGGACCAGAAGCTCCTGGATGATATAGGTAGGAACAATCAGGTGTGGAACGCCTGGGGAACAAAGATAATCAGCTATTCCATGAAAGCCTTGGAACATTTTCTGTCTAAATTGCAGCCCAAATGGAAGAGTTTGGATACAATTCATAAATCTTTTGGAAACTCCAGTCATTCCTGACACAAGGATGGAAATTCAGCAGGTAACTAAAGCCAGTGCCCTTGTGAGCCCACACCCAGCAGTGCTGAGGGAGGCCCTGGGAGCTCCCCAGCACCTCCCTCTCACTGGGACACCTCTCGCAGCCTCTCGGAGCTCGGGAACCCTCCAGTTTGCAACACTCTAAAGAGCGTCACTGATGCCCAGGACAATTCTGATCCCCCTCAACAAACACTCCTCCAGCTGTGACCCTTGTCTGGTGGGAAACACAAAGGGAGGTGTGGGGGTGTTTCACTGACAACAGGAGAATTTTGGAGAGGGACCTTTACACACCCAGAACTGGATGTGTCCACACATCTCTGCCTGGGTGTGGGTGGGAATTGACTTTGGTGTGAGTGTTGTTACTGTAAATCTGTAATTCAGTCACTGTTAAAACTGTAGTAAATGTTATTGAATCCCTCTGTAACTGTCAAGTTAGCCCTACTAATCTATTTTGCCTCCATGTCTTTGGATCCAAATCCTTTGCATCCTGACCCTCTTGCATCCCAAGGCTCTGTGTAAATCATTCCCTTTCATAGAACAACTATATTTCTGTTACTTCCACTTTAAAATCTTCCTTCTTCATCCAAACTACAAAACAACTCCAATTAGCTGTAGAAGTCTTGAAGAAATGAAGACAATTAAAGGAAGGAAAATAATTTGGTTTTCTGTATTTTAATGAGCCCCACAGTGTGTTTAAAGACAAGTCCATCATCCTCAAGTACTGAGAGGAGATTGAAGAAGCTGCTCAAGAAGTCAGGAGCCAAACTGCCAGTCCCTTGAAGCATTGCTGGGCCCCACTGAGGGCAGGCACTGACAAAGCCTCCCCAGGGACTCCTGAGAGCAGATCCTTGCAGGCCAGGAGTGCAGGCACACAAAGGCTCTGGGCAGTGTCACAATGGTCCCCTGATTCAATGAGACAACATTCCTAATTTACTGTCCAGACCAGAGGGAAATCACAGGAAGGGCCATGGTTGGTCAGGACTTGCTTTATCTGAGTGAGCCCTGGGGGGCTTTTGGAGCTGAGTCCTTGAACCTCAGGCACTGAGGGGAGATTGTACAAACCTGTCCATAAGAGAAAGTCAGAAAGAAAACCCAAGGTATCTGGAAGCATTAATGGGTCCCCCTGAGGGCCATTCCCAGTACAGGCTCCTCATGGACTCAGTGGAGGAGAGAACTGGAGGCCATGACTGAACAAACCTCTCCAAGACTCACTTTCAAAAGGAAAAGTTCCTTCAAAACCCTTGAGTACCTTGAAGCATTAATGAGCCCCACTGAGTGTCACTGCTGACAAAGTCTCTCCAGGGACTAATTAAAGCAGAGAATTGGAGCCCATGATTGCACAAACCTCTTCAAAGAGTCAAAGGCAGAGGAAAAGGCAAAGTACCTTAACAAACCTGTGGTACCTTGAAGCTTTAACAAGCCCTACTGAGGGCCATTCCTGACAAAGGCTCTCAAGGGACTCCTTAGAGCAGATAATTGGAGGCCAGGACTGAACAAACCTCTCAGAGACTCAGGGTCAAAAAAAGTACCTTAATAAACTTTGAGTGCCTTGAAGCATTAATGAGCCCACTGAGGGCTGTCACTGTCTGAGGCTCTCAAGGGACTCGTTACAGCAGATAATTGGAGGCCAGGACTGAACAAACCTCTCAGAGGTGCAAAATCAAGAACAAATCCCAAATTGCTCTGAAAATCCTTCAGGCCCTCAAAGCCTTAAGGAGCCCCCTGAGGGCCCCTCCTGACAAAGCCTCCCCAGGGACTCTGCAGCAGCTCCTTGGAGGCCCTGAGTGCAGGGAGCCAAAGGCTCTGGGCAGCAGCTCAGCTGCTGAGAAAAGCCTGGCTGGGGTTGGGGAAGTTTCCTTCCTTTTCAGGCTTCCTCCAGCTTTGGGAAACGCTGCCTGGCAGATTGGCACCACCTAAGAAGGG
>NW_020958765.1:15113-17615 GCF_003031625.1 Empidonax traillii | reverse complement strand
AAAAAAAAAAAAAAAAAAAAAAAAAAAAAAAAAAAAAAAAAAAAAAAAAAAAAAAAAAAAAAAAAAAAAAAAAAAAAAAAAAAAAAAAAAAAAAAAAAAAAAAAAAAAAAAAAAAAAAAAAAAAAAAAAAAAAAAAAAAAAAAAAAAAAAAAAAAAAAAAAAAAAAAAAACGAAGGCTGACAGTCTGTATTTAGCTTCGCTCACTAACTAGAAAGCACAGCTGCTACCTGAGCTCTTTTGGTTGTTTTTGTCACAATCCTAGTCACAGCTTGGACAACTGGGTTTAGATGCTGCACCGATACACAAAAGGAGCATTGCTCCTCCATCCCAAGGAGTTTCCTGATAAAGAATTCATTGTGTTGCATCACACAGGATGACACGAAGCACATTTCTTATGTGACACCACTCAGCAATGAGCCAATGGGCTT
The DNA here is from genome assembly GCF_003031625.1 of Empidonax traillii. NCBI lineage: Eukaryota > Metazoa > Chordata > Aves > Passeriformes > Tyrannidae > Empidonax > Empidonax traillii. The sequence continues at coordinate 17,187 of NW_020958765.1, read as the reverse complement.
CTGAGATGCAGCCCAGAAAAAAAATTTGGGTCCCCCTCACCAGTGCAATGAATGCAGTTGATATCCTGATCATATGCACTTTCATCATCCTGATCATTTGTACTTTCAACTTTACACAGTTGCACTTTCACAGAGGTACACTGAAGTAACGTTACAGTGTAAGTAGCCAAGCTCTTAGATGTGGATAACTGAGTCTCCCTCAAGACTGATGAACGTTTGAAGTTAGTTATGAGACTTCACAGTGGATGCCTCCAGTCACAAACACAACGTGGGAAGAACCTGTGTGATTCACGTGACTCCAGCTTTGTACTAGCTGCACACAAGTGACGCTATTGCTCAAGTAGAACACCAATTAAGAAGGTCATTTGCAAAATTCCACAAATTTTAAATAGTGGTAAATGGGCCAAGAGGCACAAACCATACAGCTAATGTAATTTCTGTTCTCAATCTCCACCCTAATCACCTGCCAAACTTGAAGGACAGTTTTCATATTAGTGTAGGGACCAGAATGACAGAAGTCCTGCCTGTCACAGCAGGGAGCAGTATATAGCTATCATCATCCTGGATTTCTCCTTAAACATGAAACATAAGTGTCCTGTTTCTTCACTCAGCACAGCCCAAAATCCACCTGCAGAAACTTTGCATCCAGCATCTACGTTCCCCTCCTAGACTGGGCTCTGCAAACACTGATGGCAGCCTTGCCGGTTTCCGTGTTCACGAGCAGGCAATGCCACCTCCCAGACAAGCGGTTTCAGAGAGTTTGCACAAAGGAGAGAAGCTAGTGTCAGCCAAGGAGCCAGCAATAACATCAATTATAATAAAAGCAACAGGGAAGGGAGAACACGATGTTGACGCAAACAAATGGCTTTTTTAAAAAGTCGTGTCTGTGTGATTGCTCCTTTGCACAGGTCTGATGCAAGTGGCCAAACCTAGGGGACTGTGCAGGATTCTGCGTGCACACTCATGTGACATCATAGTCCCCCAGCTGAAGGCATCAGAACAACATGGGGTCACCAGTGCTCCGCACTCCTTTGGTAGGCTCAGGCATTTCCCAGGTGTCTGCATACAATCATGCAGCTGTTGGCCCTCCCATTCACGGAATGGCTGCATCCAACCTTACCCGCTAATGTATGCACACTTCTGTGCCCATCTGTCTTCAATAATCTGTCCCACAGGGCCAGGAGAGAGAAGGAACAATTAAGCTGTTCCATTAAGGAAAGAGGATGGTTTTGACCACAGAAAGTAACTTATCTGTTTAGCTCATCTCACAGATTGAGTAAAACATGCACTCTTGACCACTGATACTGCAAGTACGTAGTGATTTGAACCTGTTAATGAAGACAACTCTATGTGCTGGGAGTACTAGAAGAGGACAGAGTGTTAGAGGGGAGCACTGAAGTTTATCTGTATTCTGCAGAGTGTATCTGAGTAATAAAAGTCACCTTCCTCAGAAACCTTTGGCCAAGAGTGAACTCAATTCCTCACAGCATGTTTAAAAGAGTCCCGTAAGACATCTGCATGAATAATACCAAGTAGGGCATGCTCACTGAACTTCCTGGGATGCTGGATTCAAAGGGGAAAGAAAAGATGGTGAGAAGCAGAAAGAATAGGTGGAAAGAGAAAGGGAGAGAGAGAAAAGCAGGATATGGGTGAAAAACTGAAGCTGCAAACAAAGCTTACTGATGATTTACTCAGGGGACAATGAAATAGACAAAACTAGGATACCAAAAATTAATGGCATTATCTCATATATTTGTAATTGAAAATACAATGGGACTCTTTCTCTGAAAAAAATCTTCCTTGAAATACATTGAGAGAAGTATCTTTCAATTACCAGCACATTAAACTCCAAACTCCATGGTGTCACAGCAAACAGAGATTGGGGGAATGACACTGAGGGGAAAAGAGTGATTAGGACCCCATCCACATCCCAGCTGCGACAGGATGTGTTTTCACAACACATGAACTGTTTAAATCATTTGATCTTCTTATTGTCTGACAGAGCAAATTAAATATGCAATCTGCTTTCATGAGACTTCCTGGTTCAAACCCTGCAACTTTCCTCTTTTTTTTT
>NW_020958765.1:0-12303 GCF_003031625.1 Empidonax traillii | reverse complement strand
GCATGATGGATACATCTTAATACTATCTTTGTTGTTGCATATAGGTTTTAATTTAATTTTACATTATATGGTATTTACTTTATCTTCTCCGATTAAACTAATTCTTCAAGGAGCACAGGGAAGGTGACTGAAGGTGATACCAGCAGTCTCCTGTGGTCTGGTTCTGCATAGGCAGCCCCTTCTAGCCAGCCACAACCGGAGCCACCGGAGAATGAGATTAGAGGGAGAGCAGCGTCTTTGATGCTGGGCATTGGGAGAGATTTAAAAACTAAGAGAAAGTGAAGGTAAAACTATAATCTAATTTTGAAAAATGAGGATTAAGGGTTCCATTACTCATGCTGTTTCCACTGTACACATGGAGGTAACAATATGTGGTTTTGCTGGATAAAAATATTGGCCCCATGCAGCTAGTGTGGTGCAAGTAAATCCCTACTGTGTTTGTAATGAGGGAAGGTTAGGATCATGCAGATGTGTGACTGTAAGCCGGTTTAGTATTTGAGCAGGCATAATAGGAAGAGATTGTTCCTTGACTTACTGGCAAGCCTGGATATTCTCCACCATGTTGCGACAACAACAACAAAACCACCAGGAGACCGGCATGGCTCCGCACCACATCTCCCCGCTTATCACCCTCTAATGCACAAATTGAGTGTCACTGGGGGGGCTCCCCACCTGGGGTGCTCCAGGCTTTCTTTCCCGTGAGGCTGCTTTAATTTCATATATTTGGTAAGCATCTATTTTTACAGGGCTAGCACAATGTCTAGGAGTGTGGAGGAAAATGCTGTTGCTGATAATTTCTCAGTAGTCACAGAGTTCTGCCAGGGTACTCCAGGGACACCCCAGAGGCAAGGCTGCCTGCCAAGGTGGGATTACAATTTAAACTGAGAATAACACCACCAGGAACACTGGTGTGTGAAGGTGAGGGAAAAGCGGGACTTCCCTGCTGGACAAGGAGATCACTTCACATGTTTATCCAATGTCCATGTAGATTAGTGCAAAAGGAGTAGATGAAGGTAGCAGGAGAGAGCTATCACAATTAGAGATACTTTGGAGAAATGGGAGGAAAAGCTGCTTGAGGTTACCTGATGCACAGGGACATCACTTACTCTGCACCACTGCAGAGGGATGGCATTTTTGGCTAACCTAAGTGGAGTCATAGAGAGGTGTGAGAGATATTAGAGATGGATCAGCAGCTGCAAAAGGTACAGAAGAGAAGGAAACTGGTAAAAAAAGAGAGCAGAGTGGATGGTCATGCAGGGGAAGCAGGAAGGCAGAATCATGGATGGAGTGACGGGGGAAATGAGCATCATTGCTGTGAGGCTCTGTATATTGAGAAGAGATGACAGAGTCTGACTCTCAGCTCCATGGAAGGTGAGGAGCCACATACTGGTGTGTGGGGCTGGAGGCATTTGCAAAGGCAAAAGAAATTATATATCACTCTAATCTGCATTGTATTCATTGTTGTCTGGGAATGCATATGTCAGCTCCACATACCTGTGGAGGTTACTGAAATTAATTGTACTTTTACAATTCCTTCCCTTTCTCCCTCACCTCACATCCCACAGATGCACACACACAAATTTCTGTAGGTATAAATGTAACACTGAAGTTTCATTATGGTTAGCAGCATCACTTGTCTGAAGCTATCGCATTCCAATATGAACATTTTTCTATTCCATACATCCCCCAATTCCTTGAGCAGATAAAGAAGTTGTCACTTCCCAGGGGGAAAAAAAAAAAAAAAGAAAAAAAAAGAAGAAACAAAAAACTGGTTTTTCAAGAAGTTTTCTAAATTTTTTTATATATTGGATCACCAAGAATTTCCTGAAACATTTTTTACATGGATACAGATGGCTGAGGTTTAAAATTTAAGTTGCTTCATCACTGCTTTACTGCTCTTAAAATTTTTTTCACCTTTACATCACAGTGGATTCATTGTGCCTGGGAGATAACTAAGCAGGAACATGTTCTTGAGGCTGACCAGATAGACAGAGAAGGGCTGATGGACAAGGACCCAAGGAGATAAATCAGAAGATCCAGTGTCCAACACACATGTAAGCCCCAGATGCTGGAGTCAGTTGGGTCCAAAGTAGTATTTTTATTGCCCTATAACAAGCAATTCTTTGTGGGGAAGAAAAAAAAGAAACAAATCATATTAATAATGTAACTCTAACCTGAGAAAGTACACACGAAACAAGGAGATGTATTCCTGCGAAGGGGCCTGTTCTTTGTTGAACATATTAGCATATTGAATGCTGCATTAAAAGGCACAATACTTGTTGCCTAGAGTTTATAATTTAAATTATAGATATATTACAGTATCAGAAGGGGTATCAAAATCAACTCATGCCATGATTAACTGTGTCAGCTGTCAGCACACTGAACCATAATGCTGCTGCCATGCTGGCTTTTGCTGCAGGTGAAGGGAAAGCATCAAGGGAATTCTGGGTCCCAGTGCTCTCACAGGGAGTTTTGCACTCACTGCAGCAGACATAGGATTTCATTTGGAGGCTGTTGCAAAGCTCCTACCTTGTTCATTCATGTTCTGCACATCTGTTTCATCTTCCACTCTAGAAAGGCATTTTCCTCATTTTCTTATAGCAGTAGCCAGCACAGATAAGGTTTTATCCAAAATAGAAATGCTGCTGTGTTGGAATAAACGACCATACAGTATTGGGTTGAAAAATTATGTCAGTGCGAGTACATAAATATCAGGGGACAAGGGAATGCTTTGCTTTCCAGGTCTACCAGCTGAGAAGCTGGGATGTGCACTTGTTCTGTATCACCCTCCTCAGCCTCCTGGTCCCTGTGGGCAGGAACCCTGGTGGGTTGGCTGGCAGAGGGACACACTGCACCCCAAGGCACCTGGGTTTGCCACAGGGCAGCCCAGGATCCATACTTAGTCATGGTGCCGGGGACTTGAATGACAGCGCCCACTTGTACAGTGCCATCCTTCATATGCCAAGGTATTCTGGAGGATTTCCTCCCTCTAAATGGAGACATAAATTGTCAGTGACTAAAGTTATGGATGTTAATGGATGTTAAAGAATGCTAATTTTGCCAACGTTATGAATATTGAAATATGCCAACTATGCCAATATGATGGATATTATTAAAAAAAAAAAAAAAAAAAAAAAAAGGAATACTTCTGTGAACAAGGTTTTTGGCTTCCCTTTTTTTAACCTCTCTTGAGGTTACAATCTCCAGGATTTTTACTTTCCATTTTTCTTGAAAGATACAAGATCTGAAAAACCTTTCTATTGGTCTTTTTTCTTTTGTTTATTTTTAATTAATAAAAACTGAGACAGCTGCATTGTTATAGCACAAACATTTGGATCCAAAGAAGAAATCTACATTTTTTTGACATTGATGGACAATATTAAGAAATCAACACCAATTTAAAGTTGTATATAGTAACTAATTCATAGTTTGCATTATTTGACCAATTAGATTATTTTTATGTGGTTACCTGAAATGATAAGGGACTATTACCTCTGGATGACAGATCCAAAGGTAGCCTAGATGTCCTTTCAATAATCATTGTAAAATTAGTCAGCAATTTAGGTGTCCTCTTCATTTTCATAAAATATATAACTTAATGGTTTAAATTCTGGCCAGATAAGAGACTGATGAAAGAATGAACAGGACTGTCCTGTGCTGTGAGTCCTCTCAAGTGGGGGAAGACCAGGCAGGTAGCGACTGACACTTGTGACAAAGAAAAGCAAGCCACGTGTAGGAGATGGGTACTGCAGCCACTAGATCCATCCCATTCCTATTGTTCCTCCTGGCTCTGCCACCTTGGGACAGACTGGTCACTGCCAGCCCTCACAGCGTGGCCTTTCATCCTAGTCTGGTTCCACCCTTGTAGAGCAATGTGCAGACTGCATTGCTGCGGACAAAATCAAAATTGATTTAGTGGTTTGGTGCCTGTTCTATCAAGATCCAAAAGATATCTATCTCCCAGCCTATCAACGTGGCAAGCAGCGTGATCAGTTAATTCAGAAAATGTTGCATTTTGAACAACCAGTTTTGGTAGATTCATCCAGTTCCCAAATGAAAAGTTCTGATGTTTTCTAAAGACTGATTTTTTTCATTAATTAAAAGTCTAATGTGCAATTTAGTCTTAGAGTCATATATGTTTAATGCATATAGTTTGAGACATGTGAAGATTTATACAGTGATGAACTGCTTCAGCATCCTGAATTGTTCCAGAGATGGATTCCAGAGGAGACTTTTGGGAGCACAAAATGTAAGTAAGAAAGTGCAAGTCCTCTGACAAGCAAAAATCCTTGAAGTAGGGGTTGATCTCCAATATTCAAAGGTATTTAAAAGAAAAGCTGGCAGTTTTCCATACAAAGACATACTGGCGATGCAGGACAAGACAGAGAAAATGTAGCTACTGAATAAAACATGTCCCAACACATCTCTGCCGCATGGGAGGACCCCGACCACAGGAGAGAACCCTTTACCCTCATGCTCCTTCCTACCAGTGCACGGGCATCAGGGCCCCTAAGAGAACAGAGGAACAATTCTGCCTTCAGTGCTTCTCACATGGGTTTGCCTACTCCTTCCAACACAATCTCCTCCAAGATCAGACCTCCTTGAGGATACGGGGACCAGTGGTAGCTGTGACAGAGGTGCCACTGCATCCAAAGATCCCCAGAGGGAGTGTGGTAGGCAGGGACACAAACAAAATGATGACTCTTCATTTTTAAGAGCAGCAGCAGTGCCCTGTGCACTCACCAAGACCAGGTTTGAAGGTAGAACCTTATTTTATCAAGAGCAGAGCAATGCCCCACTCTGCCCTAGGCCTGTGGGGGCTGAGTTGGGAAGGAGCATATGCAGAGGGGATGAGCAGACTTGTTTATGCCATCTAAGTGCATTAGTAGCAAGGTGCTGCAGTCCTGGTGTTTCAAAGATACCTGTTTCTCAGTAGAATTTAATAATTTGAATAAGCTGGCTCCAAGAAGCGGGAGAAGAGTCTAAAAGTATTACTTAAATATGCAGCTTTTCAAGAAGGAAGAGAAGAACTTTCAAGAGTCACCTTCAGGTGAATTGAAGCAAGTGGAAAAAGTTCTTTGTAGATAGAACAAGCCACAAGTTCCTGTCCACAACAGGTAGCCTGCAACATCTTCTGTGGCAGCTTGGACCTGAGCGTCCTCATTTACCTGTGGGAAACCGGTGCAGAGCATTTTCAAATGGCAGCATGCACACTCCCACCCTCTGCACAGGGCTGAGCCTTTGGGAAGGCATCTCAGACCTTCCTGAGCTGGCAGTTGCAGAGAAGCAGGTCTGCAGCAGGCGTCTCAAAGTGGGCATAGTGTCCTTGTAACCATGCCTCACACAGGCATCGAAAGTATATAGCAGGACTTTGGAACAGTCAAGAATCAGACCTTTAAGCTCACATGGATTTTATGCCATCTGGAATTTGGCCATCTGAAACTATAAGAGTCTCTAAGTCAAGCACTCAAAAGACAGGAAAGTATAATCTACTAAAAATGCGGCTCACAGAATCCTGCAAGGAATCCTGGCTAAAGAAGACCACTCTCCACTTTACCCGGTGCTTTTCCCAGGCAGCAGTTATATCTCCTACCTTTTGTGTACGGTAAATGTAAGCAGTGAATCTAGTTTGTACCAGCTTCCCTGGCCCCAAAAGTTGACCCACTGTCTTTACTTTCAAAAGCAGAATTTATAAAGCCTGTGTTGCAGTTCAGCCTTGAGTTTGGACTGACATTTGTCTCCTTCCCCAAATGAGTTGCCTGGTTACATTTTAAGCAGACTTCTGAAAGTATACAAATGTAGTTCTAAAACTGATAATCATCTTGCGGGGGGAAGGCTTATATCCTGTTTTTGCTGATGAGAAGGGCCCCAGGCACCCTGATTTAAAAAATGATCTGACAAGAAGCAAAGACTCAAATGCTCCTTGACACATATACCTCTGACACCTCAGATAATCAGCATAGTTTCATGGAATTAGCTGAAACTCCATCCTCATCCCCCACCCCCAGCTTGTCATCTCACAGCAGAAAACATGCTGAATAACAGTGCATCACACCAGGCCCCGGCTTTTATTATATTTTCAATCCAGGGGGAAAAAAAAGATTCTTTTTTTCTCACTGTTCCTTTTCCATCAGCAGAGCTATTCTTTCCTTGATGTCATATCAAATGTTTAAAAATTTTCCACAGTTCAGTTTTAAAAGCAGTACATGAAGCCAAGGAAGAAAAAAGGGAAAAAGACAAGACCAAATGGAGCTGTTTGAGCCTGGCTTTCAAACAAAGAAGCCTGACAAGGACCTCCATATTCCAGAGCTCGAAGCCCCAGCCTGCCTTCAGACAAATGCCTGCACTTCTCACTGATTTCAGTGACATCTACACTGTGTGGTCATGGGCCCATCCTGCTTCAAAAACTATCTGTCTGTGCAAGATTTTGTTCATAAAAGAGAACTTATAGGATGTGTAAGTCATGTTAAAGCACATGGATTTGGAAAAGGACCACTTCACAGTGCAGAGGAGTACAAGAAAGCCTTGCTCCCTGCTTTACCTGAAGTATTTTTGCAACAGATATATTTACAAGATTCCTTCTTTATTCTCATCCTCTTTGATCTATCCAGTTCCTTTGATGCATGCAAGTGATCAATCCCCATGTCTTTCCTCTCTAGACTTTCAGACAGTCTGTGCCCTACGCTCACAACTATAGTCAGTATCTACGGAGTTTGTTGGCTCCTCTTCCTCCTCCTCCATCTTCCTACTGCTTCTTCCACTGGCCAAATTTCCCAAAGGTTTTGTCCATAGCTATCTCCTTGTTCCTTGGCATCACTATGCTTAGTTGTCCTCACAAGTGACATTAATAGACAAATGACCTGTAATCCTCTCTCAATTCTGCCCAGATCTACTTAGTTTCTGAGGATGGTGACGCAAGAGATAAAAGAGGAGCTCTGTATGGTTAGGCACCCAGGGGTTTGTTTTCATTCTTTCATCTCCACTTCAAATGCAGCATGACAAAACCTGATTTCCTTCACTTTTCCTGGCACTTTTGTTTCTCTTGATGACCACTATTGCTGGTCCTGCAGTCCTATGTCTATCTGTACCTATGTGTCTCCTGATCTTTTTATATATATATCAGAATCCAGAATGGGAACTCTCTTCTTCTTCACTGCCTTAGTAGTCTCTGGAGCCACAATGTCCCAACCCGTGCCTGGACCTCCCAGGAACTTGGGTCAGGCCATGTTACTGATGCAATACTGTATACAAAGGGGTTGGATTTCCAGATGTATTTTCCTTTCCATATTTTTTTTCAGCAGTGGGCTGTTAGTAAAGTTTAAAGAGTGAAATCTTTACCCAGGCTCTGATTATCTTGCATCTTACTGGAGGTAGTTTTCCTGCCAGCCTTCCAAGTTCTCACCTAAACTGAATCAAACACAGTTTTCTTCTCAGACTTTGCTTTAGCTCAGAGAGATTAGAACTGGGGAAAAAGTTAGCATCCCCATAATAAGACCTGAAAAATTACAGCCCATGTTATGTTTTGGCTGCTTATCGGAGATCTCTGAGCTACCATAGTTTCCACCAGCTTCAAATATGGATACTTTGGAGAAAAGTAAGTCATTAAGTTCAATACATCTCATCTTAAAAACTGATATAAAACTGTTCTCTTTAGAAATCTACAGCACTTTTAGCTTTTAAAAGGCAAGGTACATTTAAAAGGATGGTCTCTGCCTCCATACTTCAGAGTTGCAGGTGCCAACAAACAGCAAAAGATGCAGGTAGCTGGGACAAGGAAGACAGGGGGGGATTGATTCTTTTACAAGTTTCTCAAGGAAAGTGAAGAAAACACCACACTAAAAGGACAGAAAATATACGGTGAGTAGATAAAGAGTTTGCAATCTAGCCTTATCATATTCATGTGGGGAATATTCTGTAAAAGCACTGGCATCCAGCTATGCACATTACTGCACAGGCGCTACTATTAACAGGGTTAAGGCGTACATTTATTACGCTGGACAAAGATAGCAACTGTGACAATTGAGACTGCAAATACTGCCCACTTTAACCCTTTCTAGAATCACTTTAATTTTTCAGGCGTCACTTTCCATTCTCATTTCAATACTTGGTTCCATGTCTATAATGGACCAAAATAAAGTGTTTTGATCAGCTCATTACAGTAAACATTAATTATAAGAGTGCTAATTTCAATAATCAGACATAAAATACATCTGCAAATAATGCAGCTACTCAAACACACAATTCTAAATGTAATTTTGTGTGTTAGCATGTAATTGTGCCTCTGTTTTAAGGACTGTCCTGGGCTCTCTGCTGTTACAAAGTGTCTCAAGTTTGTGACATTTGGAATCACCTGGCATTTTGCAGTAAAGAAAAGGTAAGGACATAGATACCTTATATAAATAACAAGCCCAGAAAAAAAAACTGCAGCTGTAGCCCCTGCATTAAGGTTCAGTGTGCCCTCTTGTAGGTAAGAGAGACCATCCGTGGACAAAATTTGCTTCTCTCTCCAGGGCAGTTCTATGCCACACAGAGGGCATGGCCACAGTCCAAGCAGTTGCACAGGGCAGGAGTGTGCTCAGCCTTCTGAGATTTACATGGTGATCAAGGGCTTCAGCATCCTGAATTACTCTGGAGATGGTTTGTTAGGAAGGGGCCTTAGGGAGCAAGAAATAAAAGCAAGAATTGGTGCAAAGCAATTTATATGTGAAAATTTAGATCCCCTTCTGAATTTCCTAAAAGCTTGAGGTGTTTGAGTCAAGGGCTTTGCTCTGGGCCCTTCTCTAGAACTGATGCACAAGTAAATCAGGCTCCTGTATGAAATCTCCCTTAAATGTGTAAGGCACCATCAATCAAAAGGTGTAATCAGCTTTCCTCTGCTCAGTCCCTGCAGAGCTATTCTTGGCATGCTGTTGGAAAAAAGCAAAGGCAGAGAGATGCTCTTTTTTTTCCCCTCTGAACGTGGTCCCAGTGAGACGGCTGCCCTGCATAACGAATGCAGCCTGTATTCCCCGTCTGTAAGTCGAGTTTCACAGTGTGTCATCGCCTCCTCTGCCAAGGTGATCGATTCCCAATGTCTAGGACTGTCAGGTTGATGTCTGGTCCACACTTATCCACAGATATTTCTACCTCATTTGACTGCCAACATTTCCTTCTCGTTTCTGGAACGTCTGTGTTACCCAGACATGCCCTAAAATTTCATGAGGAAACTACAGACCAGATCCTGCCTCCCCTTTCATGTACATTCAGTTCCTCGGTGCCTCAGAACAACCTGAAAGCAGAGTAAAGAGCATCATGTCCCCTTATATTTATGACTGGGAAGCAGGACTAAAGAACCACTATGCAGGACTTTTGGATGCCCTCACAGTTATCAGCCCTTTGCATGGATTCCTCACAAACCAAAAAAAACAACCCAGGAAAACAAAGACTCATTGCTGCTAGATTGGGTGCTGAAGGGTGTCCTCACAGCTCATGAATCTCCAACAGCCCAGTTGCTTTTCCTTATTTCTCACTCTGAAATAGGAGTTTTACACTGGGCATCAGGGAGCCTTCCTAATATGTACACACATATAGACATTTCGATTATAGGACTGGGTTTTGAAATCATTTAAAGGATGTTTGCAGAACCAAGAGGAAATAAAAAGGCTGTAGCGCCTCACAGGAAAGAGGGGGGGAAGAAGGAGTGCTGGGAATTATCACACCTGGAGCTGTTGCACTACATCCATCCCTTCGATCTTCCTCGGCACATTGCAGGATTTTATGTCAAGGTTTCCCACACTGACGTTAACCCTCGGTCCACACATTAGTTGCTGTATTCCTGCTGGGGTGGTTCAGAAGATACACTGCCAAATGAAAGCTTTCAGCAAACAGTGCAGCAGTGAGATCAAATTGACCTCTGAAACTGTCTTCTTTTTTTTTTTTTTTTGTTATACAAAAGTCTTGCATAAGGGTAACTGCATACTTTGCAATGCCAAGACGCATATCATTCACATATAGAGGTTACACAAGTATCACTGGGAGAATGTATCCCTTCAAGAATTGTTCTAATTAGTGACTTGAGCTTTCATTTAATTACACTCTTTAATACACATCTTGGAATTACAGAGGTGGGTGTAATTTAATTAGCAAAAAAAAAAAAAAGACACATTTATATTCCCTTAAAATATTGGGAATACACTTAAGACATGATGAGGATGACACAGATTTTTCTCGGGAATGGAGCCTGTACGTCTTCACCTTGAGGTATGTTCAGATGCAGCTCTGGGCATGGGAGCATGAGCATGGCTGGAGGCTGACAGCTGCTCATTATGGTCTGCCGGGGGTCTCAGCCTGGCTCCTGGTGGACAGGTGGCCACATGACAAATGAAACCCCTCACAATTAGCACTAATTGACACTCTCGTGGCTGGTCTCCAACAAGAGGTCAGGGAGTGGGTGAGCTTGGAGGCTGAGCATCCCATCCTGGCAGTAAGGATCTGCGGAAGGGCGCCCTGCCACCACCACCGCTGCCACCATCACATTGCTGCGCACAAGCACAAGACTCAGCGCCAATATTTTGACAGCCCTGGTGTTCACCAGGGCCTCCTGCAGTCACCAACTAAAACTATCCTGGTTTTAGCTCTACTGTGAATGCCTCATTCTGGCCTCTTACCCACACTGGCTCTGGGAAGTTGCCCCATCCTCCCTGCTCTTCATCCCCTTCCCATGGAGGCACTGCCTTTCTAGAGAGCAGATGCAAGAGTCTGAGTTTGCTACTACCTCCCATATTTTTTTTTTTTTCATTTAGAAACATTTCCACATTAAAAATGTGCAGTAAACTGACCAGCTGCCACCCCTTGATGCTTAATCCTCTCTAATCTGGTCTGGGAACACTGAAATGTACAACTTTCGCTTATTATGCAGCTTCCAAAAATAATTGAATGGAGTAAGTAGAGAGGGTAGCAAGTGAGGAAAGAGAGAAATGAACCCCTCAGCTATTTATTTATAATTTTCTAAGGGCCTGCATGGCTCACTCACACCACCGTGAGCAATGCTCACCTCCTTAGAGAGCACATACAAGTACTTAAGCCATGGACTGAAAAATGCCCCTTGTCCAACACGAGCTCTCTTCATCCAGGAAAGAGATAGCCCATGCCCCATAGACCTTGCAATCTAACAGCAAACAACATGGTCCTCAGGGATGGAATTAATTGGAGTTTGGCTTTTATACTGGTTGGCTTGATTGACTTCATCTGAGGCCTCACAAAAGCAGTAAGTCTTTCAAAGGGGCTCCCTATAAATTTATGGCTCACAAGGCAGGAAAAAAATCTCATGTAAATTATACCCTTTGAAAATGATCATGAGATATCTAGATGGCCCAGGGGACTGGGGAGGAAGCCTGAATTTTCATCTCTGGCTCATTTAGCATAGGTAAGTAGCAATAACTCATTGTTATTCTCTCAAAGTAATGTAAAAGCTTAGGAAAAACAAGGTAGTTTATCAGTTTACTTATATCATGCCCAGTACCCAAACACACTGCTCTCTACAACCAGATATCTAAAAGGTTTTCCACAAGAAAACCAGCAGGTCTCAGGATGGATTGGTGAGTAGCCACAGAGACAGACTGGTGCTCTCCTTTCTTTGTGTATGGCGTTTCCTCCTTTTGCTGTGAAGTCACATGCATGCCCAGATATTTTTGTAAAATGATGATGCCACATGGGGACTGGATGAAAGTGCATCTGACAGAACCACTGGCATGTTGTTCCACATTGCTCCACACTGATCCTAGTTTATCTGGAGCCCCACAGTCTTGTCTTTAACATGAACTTCCATGATTTCTAAACCAAATTTCTAATACAACCCTTTCTTATGATGACAACAGCTTTTTCCCCAGCTTCCTGAGAGAAACATAAAGCCTTATCACAGAATCATAGAATATCTCAAGTTGGAAGGGATCCATAAATATCATTGAGTCCAACTCCCTACTCCTCACAGGACTACCTAAAACTAAATCATGTTACTAGGAGTGTCATCCAGATGCTCCTTGAACTCTGACAGGATTGATGCCGTGGCCACTTCCCTTAGGAGCCTGTTCCAGTGATGGATGACCACCTCGATGAATAATCTTATCCTAATATCCAGTGTGAACTTTCCCTGACCAACTTAATTTCTTTTTCTCAATTGTTTGGAGAAAGAACTTCTCTGAGGATCTGACTGTCTAACTTGTATACGAGAGTCCATGGCTAAGGCATCTGTAGAAAGGGAATTATTCAGTAAAATTCAGCCTTAAAAAATTATTTTCCAGTTTAGCTCTATTCCCCTTATCCTAG
>NW_020958764.1:9867-12305 GCF_003031625.1 Empidonax traillii | reverse complement strand
AGCTCCAAGCCACTGCTCTTCTTGCCCACTCTTGCCTCGCCGTCCCACTCCGGGCCTCTGCTGTCTTCTCCGATGGCTCCTGAAGAGGCAGGAGGACACAGTTGGCACTAAGAAGCTCCAACTCCTTCCACTGAAGCAAAGGAAACTCAGAGGGAGCTGTTGTCCAAGCCACCACCTGCCCACCCGCGGGACCCCCACAAAGTTGACATAACTACATGAAAAGTGGAAACAAAATCTGTATAAGGAATCCTGCTTCAGGTTGATTCAGAGGCAGTATCAGATTTCCATAAAAGCCTCAAGTGATTCAAAGCAGCAGTAATTCCCTCATAAACGGACTGTATAAGAGCGTCTCTGACTATACTTATCTTTATAGATGATGCTTAAGCAATTAAAGAACTACAACAACTTGTCTCTACCAACATCTAACACACATTGCTATCTCACTGCACAGAATCTTCACAGCAAAAACATCTCACTTTAAACGAGACAGCTGGGCCTATTACATATTACAGCATTTTAACCTTCAACTTTAACACAAAAATCAACTGCTACAAGAAAACTCTTGTCAACGGATTATACATATAGTATCTAGGCAAGGTTATTTGTAAGTTTGGGGCGGGGGGGCTGATGACAGTTTGACAACTTTCTGAAAAAAACATCCACGCTGCTTTCTGCTGGAGTACATCTCATACTCCTTCACAAAGAAACAAACTGAAACTACCTAAAATGAGTACGGCACATGTGAGTCACACTGTTCAAAAGCAAACAGTACTGAGTCAGAGAATTTTTTTCCTTTTCTCCTTCTTCCCGTTCCTGCAAAGATACCTAAGATACTCCACAGCAATTAGAAGTGGATTTGGGTTGCTCTGCATCTAAAACTTGAAAATTATGCATTACCTTTTGATAGAATTATTTGCAAGTTATTAGATTAAGCTGCATTAGGAAGAATGTTAACTGCTTTGCTACTGCTTTGAAGTCTGATAAATAAATCGAAACATTATGCAACACAAGCTGAACGTTTTAGTTTAGCTGCAGTTTAAATACATGAACTGGAACATTAAGTTTGTGTTAGTACTTGCATTAGGAGATCTGTTGCTTAGTTTTTAAAATTTCAAGTGCATTCCAACCCTTTGACATTAATGAAGAAAATATACTGGAGCTAGGACAGGACATTTTGACCAATCAGTGGTTATGGAGATTCCTAAAACAATTTTTAAATCTGAATTAAAGAAAACACCAAGAAGGCTCATTATTTCAACAACTAAAGGATTTAAAGAATTCAGCAAAGTCTGACTTCCATCTAGTGTCAGCTAGTCTGAAAATAGTCACATCCTTAAAATTCTGAATGGACCAGATGCACCATCAGTTGACATCAATTAGGAGTTTCAAACTTCTAAGTAAATGTTTAAGGAAATGTACTTCACTCCCCAAGACTCTGCTCCACATCTTCAGTATCGAGCAGTCTCAGCCACTGTGCCAAACACAACTACTCTGAGATCATAAATGGGGAGTTAGATCACAGCTCTGATCTGCCTGAAAAGAAAGTCAACACCACACAAAAACAAACTCAAAAAACCCCTGACCAGTACAGAATATCAGTTGACCTTTTAAGCCAGAAACTGATCCACCAGATAAGGGTATAAAATGCTATTATCTTCCCCTGCCTCTGCTCTGACATCAGCAGCTGTTCTGATGTCCTCAGCAGCTCCTCAAAATTATGGTCAAAGTAACTTCCCAGCAAAGTAACAAGATTTTATTTTGTTTGTCATGCTGGGATGTTTTTCCTTTTCAAAGTCTTAAAGAACCATAAACATTTATATGGTTATATACCACTGAAGTATTAGTTGCTCCAACTATTAATATCCTCAGACTTCAGCGAGTAATCATGCAAACTGCTTCATGGCTTATCCCCTCTAATAAGAGGAATTCTGAGGACCTTTTCCCCTGGACACTTCCTGGACTACTGCAATTATAGTATGAAGTATCAAAAACTTGCTCTGGTACATCCTGTGTTGGAGACACAGAAAATTTTCCCTACTACAGTACGGTGTAAAGTACAATGATTCAAGTGCAGCTGCAAAACAGTCAAAAATATTTTTTTAAGCGATTAAAAAAATTGACTTCCAATGTGCTACTCAACTATACAACACCAAAACCATTAAAGCATATTAATAGCTACCTATCGGCATTTCCCTTCAACAGAATAATTTTTTTGCGCTGAACTGAAAAGCAAGATTTACTATTTGACACCAAGTACAAAAATCAATTCTCAAATGAAAAGTAACTGAAAATGTATTTTCAACTTCTACTCAATATTTTAAGTCATGAGAATGAAACAAATAAACCTTTTAGCATTACCACACTTTTTCTAACCGCTAACATCCACTAAAATAACTGCAGCAATCAAAAAAGCTGCAACTTCTAGTGTTGGACTCAGA
>NW_020958764.1:4051-9662 GCF_003031625.1 Empidonax traillii | reverse complement strand
ACTGAAAATGTATTTTCAACTTCTACTCAATATTTTAAGTCATGAGAATGAAACAAATAAACCTTTTAGCATTACCACACTTTTTCTAACCGCTAACATCCACTAAAATAACTGCAGCAATCAAAAAAGCTGCAACTTCTAGTGTTGGACTCAGACAATACGTTTAAGTAACACAACTACACTTTACTCGAACTGTCTTCTTGTTCTCAGACACACAGTTAGCCTGCAAAATACACCTTCTTAGTGGACGCAAGAATCACACACTGGCAGGGCAGCTCTACTAATGAAGTCAGATATTATTCCTCTTTAAAGCCGCCACAGCTGTTTTGCTCGTTCAAGCATAAACTGTCTCAAAAATACAAGCTCTTCTATTAAAAAGCTACCTCCACTTCTGTGAAACATTTCCAAGAAAAACAACCAAAAGAAACACAAATCCGGACATTAACTGCATTGTACAAGGTTATACAGGATATTTTCTAAAGTCAAAAGTAGAAACTTAACATTGCCCAACTCTTTGTCTTAGCAGAAGCATATAATTCTTATTATAAAATTTACACCTCTCATCTGTTTCGAGATTCAAACAGTAGTTCCAATGTCCCTCACAGACACAGATCCTCCTGCTACCCACCCACAGATGTAACTTGTGTGGTACTAGTGAACTAACCAACTGTATTAAGCATAACGAGATTAAAAACACCAGCAGTTTTACTGTCCCTACTTGTTTTCTTAGCACTGGGCTATTAAAATTCAATCAACTGTCAGAATCAACAGAAGAGTTTTATACTATGCATTATGATTAAAATCAATACAGAAAAATTCACATAGCCCGAATGAAAAGTTGTGAGTTATGTTTCAATAAAGACAAGGGTCAGTGAGTGATTGCATTTCATTATTTCACAGCTTTCCTGGCAAGGTATTTACCCCATCTCTCCCTCTGCTCCCACCCCACAACGTTCCATATAAGCAGTCAAATATACACCATCGGTTTCCATGGCAGATTCCTGCTGTACTTCAACCAGCCTGAGCTGTCAGGACGGCCTGATAACTAACGTTATCACAGGTCTGCTCTGTCAGCCATGAAATATATACCAGATCAGCATCTAATAAGACATCTAATTAACAAGATACCTGCATCAGTATGCATTCTCAAAAAAGGAGAACACTTTATGGTTACAAACAGCAATTAAATGTAACAATTCTAATGTACTTGCTTTTCCAACGAAGTCTACACAAATTCAAATCACTGTAAACATCTGACTTGGCATTGTTCACTATACGCAGAGTAAAAAAAGTCTGAGTTCAAGAATGACTTCCAAAGAAGTTACTAACCTAGAAAAGTAAACATCCATTTCATGTCTAGCCTTCTTTTCACACCCAGAGTGCTCATGAAACACCAGTGACTTTTTTCTGTCCTTTAAAGCATGCAAACTTGATTTTCTTAATTAGGACATTCTAAGTGCTCTCCTAAAATCAAGTTTTTCTCAGTTATTGGTGGCTGGTTTGCGGATTTTCTTTCATAGTCTAGTATTAACCAACATATCTTCATTTTTTATCATCTATGCAATATGAAAGCATCGCTTGCCACTCCCTAATCAGAACTTGGTGAGTTGTTTCTAGCCATAAGAAGAGATTTTTATATGACACTAGTTTTTTAGAAAATACTGTACTCAGTTTCAGATGAAGAAAATGCAACTATTTCAACCTTAAGGAGCAAGTAGCACTAAACAAAAATTATCAATTCATAAAGGTCTTTCCAAATTAAAGTGTAAGTCAGCAGCTCTTGTACAGAACCAAGTCTACTACAGCTACCCTTACTTAAAAATATATCTGATGAAAAACATTTTAATAATCAGCTATTAGTAAGCAACTGTGAACAAAACACTTCCAAAACTTGAGCTTAAAATAACTGCTTTACTAACTTTAAACTCATACCAGTCAAAAAAATACCCCTTTGAAGTTACACACCAGGTGACTATAAATGCTGCAGATAAAGCTCCAAAAATAACATTTTTACAAAAGAACTCAGGGGCACACGAGTCATCTGCCTACCTCTCAGGGCACCCTCTTTCCCCTCTCTCTCTGCCCCTCTCACGCAGATGCTTAACGCTTAATACCTCTGTAGCAGCCCGAAATCTGCCCGAAGACAGCTCCACAACCACTTAACGAGCTTCTCAAAGCACCTTTCGCCTGCACCCCCCTCACGGAGCGGGGGAGGAGCGGGGACTTCGCGCCTGAGGAGGCTGAGGGGAGCTGTGGAAAACCACGCCCCTCTCCAGGGCGGGAAAAGCAGCGCAGAAGGGCACAGCAGCCACCGGACCCGCCCTGCCCCCTCTGCCTCCCTCAGGGCAGTCCTCAGTCTGTCCCTCACACTTTACCTCAGAACATCCCCACGCTGTGCTTTCTAAGTTCCCTCAGCTTTACCTCTGAAACTGTCCTCTCCGACTTAGCAAGGAGCTCAAAAGCATTTTCCCTCAGGAACCTCACCCAAACACCCTGCTCTGCCCCTCCGATGCCGCAGCTTAACACCTAAATACCTCTGTAACAGCCCAAAATCTGCCTGAGCGCAGCTCCACAACCATTTAACCAGCTTCTCAAAGCACTTTTCGCCTGCACCCCCCTCACGGAGCGGGGGAGGAGCGGGGACTTCGCGTCTGAGGGAGGCTGAGGGGAGCTGTGGAAAACCACGCCCCTCTCCAGGGCGGGAAAAGCAGCGCAGAAGAGCACAGCAGCCACCGGACCCGCCCTGCCCCCTCTGCCTCCCTCAGGGCAGTCCTCTGTCTGTCCCTCACACTTTACCTCAGAACATCCTCACGCTGTGCTTTTTAAGTTCCCTCAGCTTTACCTCTGAAACTGTCCTCTCCGAATTAGCACGGAGCTCGAAATCATTTTCCCTCAGGAACTTCACCCAAACACCCTGCTCCGCCCCGCCGATGCTTAACACCTAAATAAATACCTCTGTAACAGCCCGAAATCTGCCTGAGGGCGGCTCCACAACCATTTAACCAGCTTCTCAAAGCACCTTTCGCCTGCACCCCCCTCACGGAGCGGGGGAGGAGCGGGGACGGAGCGGGGACTTCGCGTCTGAGGGAGGCTGAGGGGAGCTGTGGAAAACCACGCCCCTCTCCAGGGCGGGAAAAGCAGCGCAGAAGAGCACAGCAGCCACCGGACCCGCCCTGCCCCCTCTGCCTCCCTCAGGGCAGTCCTCAGTCTGTCCCTCACACGTTACCTCAGATTTTCCCTCAGAACATCCCCACGCTGTGCGTTCCAAGTTCCCTCAGCTTTACCTCTGAAACTGTCCTCTCCGAATTAGTATGGAGCTCAAAATCATTTTCCCTCAGGAACTTCACCCAAACACCCTGCTCCGCCCCGCCGATGCTTAACACCTAAATAAATACCTCTGTAACAGCCCGAAATCTGCCTGAGGGCGGCTCCACAACCATTTAACCAGCTTCTCAAAGCACCTTTCGCCTGCACCCCCCTCACGGAGCGGGGACTTCACGTCTGAGGAGGCTGAGGGGAGCTGTGGAAAACCACGCCCCTCTCCAGGGCGGGAAAAGCAGCGCAGAAGAGCACAGCAGCCACCGACACGCCCTGCCCCCTCTGCCTCCCTCAGGGCAGTCCTCTGTCTGTCCCTCACACTTTACCTCAGAACATCCCCACGCTGTGCTTTCTAAGTTCCCTCAGCTTTACCTCTGAAACTGTCCTCTCCGACTTAGCAAGGAGCTCAAAAGCATTTTCCCTCAGGAACTTCACCCAAACACCCTGCTCCGCCCCGCCGCTGCTTAACACCTAAATAAATACCTCTGTAACAGCCCGAAATCTGCCTGAGCGCAGCTCCACAACCATTTAACCAGCTTCTCAAAGCACCTTTCGCCTGCACCCCCCTCACGGAGCGGGGGAGGAGCGGGGACGGAGCGGGGACTTCACATCTGAGGAGGCTGAGGGGAGCTGTGGAAAACCACGCCCCTCTCCAGGGCGGGAAAAGCAGCCACCGACCCGCCCTGCCCCCTCTGCCTCCCTCAGGGCAGTCCTCAGTCTGTCCCTCACACTTTACCTCAGAACATCCCCACGCTGTGCGTTCTAAGTTCCCTCAGCTTTACCTCTGAAAC
Source organism: Empidonax traillii (assembly GCF_003031625.1). Classification (NCBI taxonomy): domain Eukaryota; kingdom Metazoa; phylum Chordata; class Aves; order Passeriformes; family Tyrannidae; genus Empidonax; species Empidonax traillii. Next base: position 5,553 of record NW_020958764.1, on the reverse strand, counting down.
TGTCCTCTCCGACTCAGCAAGGAGCTCAAAATCATTTTCCCGCAGGAACTTCATCCAAACACCCTGCTCCGCCCCTCCGGTGCCGCTACTTAACACCTAAATAAATACCTTTGTAACAGCCCGAAATCTGCTCCGAGGGCGGCTCCACAACCATTTAACCAGCTTCTCAAAGCACCTTTCGCCTGCACCCCCCTCACGGAGCGGGGGAGGAGCGGGGACGGAGCGGGGACTTCGCGTCGGAGGGAGGCTGAGGGGAGCTGTGGAAAACCACGCCCCTCTCCAGGGCGGGAAAAGCAGCGCAGAAGAGCACAGCAGCCACCGACCCGCCCTGTCCCCTCTGCCTCCCTCAGGGCAGTCCTCAGTCTGTCCCTCACACTTTACCTCAGAACATCCCCACGCTGTGCTTTCTAAGTTCCCTCAGCTTTACCTCTGAAACTGTCCTCTCCGACTTAGCAAGGAGCTCAAAAGCATTTTCCCTCAGGAACTTCACCCAAACACCCTGCTCCGCTCCGCCGCTGCTTAACACCTAAATAAATACCTCTGTAACAGCCCGAAATCTGCCTGAGCGCAGCTCCACAACCATTTAACCAGCTTCTCAAAGCACCTTTCGCCTGCACCCCCCCTCACGGAGCGGGGGAGGAGCGGGGACTTCGCGTCTGAGGGAGGCTGAGGGGAGCTGTGGAAAACCACGCCCCTCTCCAGGGCGGGAAAAGCAGCCACCGACCCGCCCTGCCCCCTCTGTCTCCCTCAGGGCACCCCCCACGGCTCCTCGGTGATCCTTCAGGACGCCCTTTTTACCCTGTATCACTCACAGGCCCTCAGGGGTACATGAGACACCTGCTTTCCCCTCAGGGCTACTCTCCTCTGTAACAGCCCAAAATCTGCCCCTGGTCAACTCCCAACCTTTTATTGAGCCCCTCACAAGTTGGTGGGACACCACAGCTGAGGAGACCAAGTTATGGAGAGAGAAGGCAGCAATAAAAACATAAAGCATTTTGCTTTTTTTCAGGGCCCTGATGAATGATTTCAAGGTGTGCTCTCCTGCCCCCTGCCCCATGAAACAATGTTGCAGGGTAGTATGGGGGCATTGCTTGCTGGGACCAGTGTTCCTGAAGAGGAAAACAAAGTTAGCCAAGTGCTTTAATGAGGGTGCTAAAAAGTGATTCAATCTGTGGGTAAGAGAGGGTTGCAGCAAACTTGGCCAAAGGCTCTACCTCTGTTTCTGTCCTTCCAACTAAAAATAGCCCCAGGGGACAGAACAGCCCCACACGTGACAGGTGCAACTGTCCCTCATGAGACTGAAAATACCTAGGAAAGCTTTTGCTCTCCTGCAGGCTCTGTAAAATGAGCAAGAGAAGAGAGCAGAGGAAGAGGGAGAATAGTTTGCAATGGCTCTGCTAAAGGCAGCCCTTCCTGAAGGTCTCTGGTCACTCTTGAGAGGACTCCTTCACAGAGCTGGTCTTCATTTTGGTTGTTCTGCTTTTCTCTTAATCATGCTGTTT
>NW_020958764.1:1701-2751 GCF_003031625.1 Empidonax traillii | reverse complement strand
AAGATTCTTGAGTCTTCCAGGACAGACCTGTGGGGAATCTCATGGCAAAAAAATCAGAAATGTGCTCTTTGTTAGGCTGAAGATCCCTTCTGGCACAAACCTTCTATGCTGCAACATCCTTTTTTCTGCCTGAGTATAGGCCAAAGGTGAAAGATCTTTGGAAGGCCTTTTCTTCTGACAGAAGTGATTTTTCATGGCTAGGCTTCGCGAACGAAGATTTGAGAGAGGCTCTACCCACGCTTGCTACAAGCGCGCTGATGGCTAAAAAGGCCAATGCGAGATAGACAAGTCCGGTTGCAGAACGTACAGCAGAAAGACTCTCCAGGTGATATCGATAAGACGCGATTCTTTCTGCATTGTCTTTTCTCCTCGAGAGTGATCCTGCGTGTGTTCTCAAAAGCAGCAGCAGCGTTATAGATGGTGTGTCTCCAGGCCTCCCGATTGGAGGCCAGGGTAGACCAATGGTTGTGGTCAATATTGCCAAGGCTGAGGGACTGTTTCAGGCAGTCCTTGTATCTCCTCTTCGGGGCTCTTCTCTTGCGGCAGCCAGTGGCAAGTTCCCCATAAAGCACGATCTTAGGGAGGCGATGGTCCTGCATCCTGGAGACGTGCCCTGCCCAGCGCAGCTGTGTTCTCAGCAGCATGGCCTCAATGCTTGGGACTGCTGTCTGTTCGAGGACAGACGTGTTGGTCACATAGTCAGTCCAGTGGATGTTAAGGATTGTACGGAGGCAGTGTTGATGGAAGCGTTCTAAGAGACGCAAGTAGTGCCGGTAAATGACCCATGATTCAGAACCATATAGAAGAGTGGACAGCACGATGGCTCTGTAAACACTGATCTTAGTACTTTTCTTCAGGTGTTGACAGAAGTGATTAATGGAAAGCAGACAGCCAGCAGATTGGAATAACGGCTTGAGTGCCAGGATCCTGCCGAAAGAACTATGCTTGTGCGCTAAGATTACTGAGCACTGGCTTTTGTCACTTGAACATCTGTATCCTGCTCTGAGGATTTCAAAGCACGTCTGAGATTCATCCTCTTGGAAAATGAAA
>NW_020958764.1:0-1633 GCF_003031625.1 Empidonax traillii | reverse complement strand
AAAATTATACTGCCTCTGGCTTCTCAGAGAGCTTATTTAAAACAGTGAGAATATCTTCAAATCATAGTCTCCAATATATAAGTTCCCTGAGCTCTAAGAAATCAGGACTACAGTCAAAGAAAATAAGCACACTACTAATAAAACTGCCTGTTTGTGCCTGCAATGAACAGCTGAATAAAACTAAAAAAAAACGAAAAAAAAAAAAAAGAGAGAGAGAGAGAGGAAAAAAAAGAGGAAAACAGAAAAACAGTGCACACAATTGTTCTTGGTCCCTAACAGTCTACATAAAGCAGCTCACAGAAAACTGATGAGCTGTGAGCTGCTGGCAGTGCCAGTTGTAGAAGCATGGAGAAGACAAGGCTGTGTATTAATTGGCGTATTGTACACTGCAGAGAAAGGCCAGGTAGGCAGATGTATCAGAAAGCATCCACAGCAACACTTCACACTACTTTAACTCCAACCTGTATCAGAAGAAAGCTGCCAAATGTTTGAAAATGGTGTTGGAAACATGAAAGCTTAGAACAGGATGTCTCCCTCACAGGAAAGATACCCCAGGATGGGGTAAAGTTCTACACAATATGACTCATGTTATATTTGGCACTTGGTGCAGTTAATCTTATGCTATAGGACTGAACAAATGTTAGTGGCCATATAATGGCACAAAGTTCAGAAATCCACTGTATCACTGATCAGTTATCACTGAATCAGTCATCCTGGACTGTGTTGGTGGATATAAAGCCTGAAACTGCATTTGATTAACACAAAGGTCATCTTTATTTTGTTTTGGTTTTTGTTATTTCCTTTTCATAATCTGAGACACTGTCAAAAATATTGGATATCACAAGGTTTAACTTTCAAAGGGTAGATTACTCTGCCCTTCCTGGTTTAAAAGTGTTTGAAAAAAAAATTGAACTGATGGAGTTCACACTTCTAGTACATGTTTCCATTTATTGCAGCTGGGTGAATTTTCAGTGATGGCATAATCCTGGATGCTGATGTCATCAAGCTGAGACCTGTTAGGCTGCTGTTTGACTGAGCTGTTTCCTGTGTCTAAACAGAACAGAGATCTCCACGGACAAGCATCTTGCAGGTTTTATCTTTGTCATTCTCTAGCTTCTATTTTAGTATACTGTATGACAAATCTTACATTATTATCTTTTGATATCCATTACATCTTTCTCCTATGAATATCTAATCTTAATGGATGAATTTAGCATATTGAAGGATGACTGTTGGGTAACTACTGATTTAATTATACTGGAAATGCAGGATTGCCAATACCAACCATTACACTTCCTGCCTAGCTGAATCTGCATTACTGCTATTATTTGCAACCTTGGTACAGCATAATATTTTATTTTTTTTTTTTGTTAATCTCTGAAGGAATTAATATATCTAGGTTATTCTAATTAGTAGCTTTCTATTACAGTCATAAAAAGCTTTAAATTTTGTCCCTATTAGCAGGCAAATAAGGGAGAGGTGTAATGATAAAGAAAGCACAACAGTTGAAGCCTGACTCAAAACTATAATTATTGTGGCTTGGTTGAATCTCCAAGCCTGTCTGCAAGAAGAATGGAAGTGTTAAAGTAAAATAAGGGAATGTGTTTTAATCCTTTCCACAGGGATACCTGGG
>NW_020958763.1:10894-12307 GCF_003031625.1 Empidonax traillii | reverse complement strand
ACTTCCTGCCCTCAAAACTGGCCCTTCTGACCCCAAACTCGGTCCTTGTTGCCCCAAAACTGGCCCTTCTGACCCCAAAACCAGCCCTTCTGACCCCAAAATTGGCCTTTCTTGCCCAAAAACTGGCCCTTCTGACCCCAACTGGCTCTTCCTGACCCCAAAACTGTCCCTTCTTGCCCAAAACTGGCCCTTCTGACCCCAAAACTGGCCCTTCTTGCCCCAAAACCGGCCCCTCTGACCCCAAAACTGGCCCTTCTCACCCCAAAACAGGCCCAACAACCCTGAGCTGAGCCTTCCAGGCTCCTCAGGGAGGAATTTCCCAAGGGGATATCACAGCCTCACCACACAGGTCTGACACACTTCCAGAGGTTTTACTTCAGCAAAAACGAGTGAAAAGGAGAGAAAAAAAAATAAAATAAAATCCTGTATTTTCAGGCCAAATCCTCTTTCTTGTCGTATTATGGAGAACACCAAGAAAAGCCCTTTTGGTTGGAGGTTAAGGGATGTTCCTTTAGGATTCTCCCCGATCCCAGTCCTTGTTTATCCCCCACATCCCCTCTGGGAGTGGAGTTCTGGTGTAAAAGAGTAAAAAAAATCCCTGTGAGATCCATAAAAATCATCAGGGGGTGCGTGTGGAGAGAGAGGAAAGGGAGGAAAATGAGAAACTCCAGAGCCCTGCTGAGCTGAGCTGGCAGTTCCAGCCCCATCCCGGCGCTCCCTGAGGGCAGGGCTGAGTCCATGGACGGGCTGTGGATCCCTGAGGGGTGTCAGGACATTCCCTGCTCCGTCCCGGCGTGTTTCCTGCGCCGGTGCCGGCGTTTCCTGGCGGGTGTGGCCTCCTGGGAGTGCTGGGAATTGTGGGGGTGGGGGCAGGAGAGTCCCTTGGGTGCCCCCCAACAGTTCCTGGGGGCCAGGCTGCTCATCCTCCTCTGCTCCTCCTGCCCCTGTCCCAAATCCAGGGGCTCTGCCGGGGCCTTGGGGCGGGGCTGGTGCTTCCTCTTGGCCCTGCCAGCATTCCTGGAAGGAAATGGAAAAAAAGAAAATCAGGAATCAGCCCAACTGAACCCCAAAAAGGAGGGTTGTGAACCCCCTGCGGGCTCACCCGGTGCCTGTTCCTGAAAGAAAGAACATCCAGCTCAAGGGAAAACGGGGTGGGAAAGGGAGAAAAGAGGGTGAAAGTGGGAGAAAATGGGAAAAATGGGGAAAAAATGGGAAAAACAGTGTTAAAATTGGTGTAGAGTGTGTCTGTGGGGACATGTGGCCAGAGCTCACCAGCCCTGCTGGGCCTGGAATGGGGGGAAAACAGGAGAAAATGGGAAAAATTGGGGGGAAATGGGGTGAAAGGGAAAAAAAACAGGGTGAAAATGGTGGGGAAATGGAAAAATTGGGGAAAAACAGGGAAAAAAACACGGG
>NW_020958763.1:6687-9095 GCF_003031625.1 Empidonax traillii | reverse complement strand
ACCAGGACTCACTTTTTCCCAGCTCTGTTCCTGAGATCCTGGATGTAGTTGGTTCTCTCTATGGGATGCCCTCGGGATTTGTTGAACACTGCAGAGATGGGGACAGGACAGGTCTGAGTCACAACTTTTGGGGCTTCACAAGGATTTTAACCCCTTCAACCAAGCACAGCTGCCCTCCCTGCAGCCACCTCAAACCTTCAGGACTCCCCAAATTCCACCCCCATCCAACCCAGAGCCCACACTCACACTCTATGGCAGCGTTGGGCTCCATGCCTTCCACATCAATCAGGTACCTGAGCAAAAAAAACCCAATTACACCCAATTAACGAGGAAAAAAAACACAGCTCGGGGGTGATTCAAACAGCAGGAGGAACTGGGAGGTTGGCAGAGCTTTCATTTAGGTGCCAGGCTGGGGGATCAGCATCTGCTGTGCTGAAATTGGGATAAAAAGTGACAATCTGTGGAGGGCTGGGATTACACAGATCACCTGACTCTGTTTCCTTGGCATTGTTTCCTCCTGGAAATGCCCCCCCCCCGAACCCCCTGTGACGAGGACAACTCACCTGCACACCAGGTAGCCAGTCCTGTTCAAGCCATGGGTGCAGTGAACCCCGATGAGTTTGTCTGTAACACCCAAAGCAGAGGATGTTTGAGTTCCCCTTTCCCCCCAAAATCCCCCCCAGAACAAACCCCTCTGCACTAACCTCTCCATCAGACACCAATAAACTGCCACACACAACATTCCATCACTATATTTACACCTGATTATGTTTAATTTATTTACTAATATTTATTTTTATCTTCTCTTACTGACTGTTATTTATTTATTGTGTCTAATTTTATTTATGTCAACCTGCTGCCTTGACATTCCCAGGCCAAGGGAAGGGAAAAGAAGTCCCTGCTGCCCCCTAAAACCCCAGCACTGGGACAGCAGGGACACCCACGCTCACCATTGTCCTTGTTGTCATTCAGGAACTTCTTCACCACACACTTGAACTGGAAAATGGTGTGTTTGCTGGGGATTTCGTGCCCCATGGTCAGGATCTTCGAGTAGCAGAGCGTGGCTGGGAGCTCCTGCAAGGAAGGACAGCCCATCATTTCCAGGAAAAAAGGGTTTTTTAAAATTAATTAATGAACCAGAACCCAAAAAAAAATGAGATTTTCCAACTGAGCCCAAAAGAGTAGCAACACAGTTCTGGGTTAAAACCCCTCTGCTTCACTCCTTTGATGCAGCACCAAAATCCCACGTTATTTTTCCCGCCTTCCTTTGCTCCCTGGGGAGGGCACCCAGAGGCTGGAATGCTTTTCCAAGCAATTATCCACACGCCCAGAGCCGTTTCCAACCAGGAGATCCCATAAAAAACCAGCTTTAGGGCAGCCCCAAACTCGTGCTGGTTCCCCAGGGTGGTCCCTGAGCAAGGACAAAGACCCCCCGTGGGGTTCCAATGGTTCATCTCAGCCCCCGCCAGAGATTCCAGCGCCTCACACTCCTGGAATTCTCCTCCTGGAGGCAAACCCTGCCCATTCCCAGCCCCCCAGACCCACCTCTGGCCCGTAGTAGCGCCGGGTGTAGGTGAGGTCGATGATCAGCCCCAGCTCCTCCTTCCTCTCCCTGATTTTCCTGAGGAGGTCGTGGGGGGAAAACCTCTCCTCTGGAGAGAGATTCCTGTCAAAACTCTGAGGGGAAACCGCGTTTCAGAGCAGGCATTAAACTCCCTCCCTGGACCCCCCCTAAATGCCCCTTTCCCGGGGCTGTTCCTCCCCCGCTCAGGGCCCGGGGGGTCCCTCACCTTCTTCAGGGGCACCTTGAAGGCGATGAAGCGGGTTCCCGGTATCCTCCTGCCCAGGGGGATGTAGTCTGTCCACCTGGAGCCGGGAACGGGACGGGGGTGGGGGGGGGTTAAATTGGGGGAGAGACCCCCAGGCCTGGGACCCACAAACAGGCCCTGTCCCGGGAGCCTCCCAACCCCTCGGTCCGAGACCCTCCAACCCTTCCAGACCCAGCGGCCCGCGGGCCCTACAACCCCCCTGTCCCTTAGACGTGGCCGTCGGGGCCGGGCAGGGCCGCACTCACCGCTCGGGGACCCGGGACGCCCCCTTGCCCGCCATGATGGCGACAGCGCTGCGTCACTTCCGCTCCCGCCCCGGCCCCCCGCGGGCACTGCGAGGCCACGCCCACAGTGAAGGCCACGCCCTGCAGAGGTGAGACCACGCCCATAGGTGTGAGGTCACGCCCATGAGTGGAAGGACACGCCTACGTATTGTGAGACCACGCCCCCCGAGGCGCTGCGGGGCTCTGGCGCCGCCTAGCGGTCACGGGTGGGAATGACAGCGGCGGGACGGGACAGGGAGAGGGACAGGGAGAGGGACAGGGAGAGGGGCAAGGAGAGGGACAGGGAGAGGGACAG
>NW_020958763.1:0-3444 GCF_003031625.1 Empidonax traillii | reverse complement strand
GCGGGCACCCAGCAGTGTCACCCCGCCGGCCCTGCCACCGTCCTGCGCTTCACCGACCGCCACGCCGAGATCCGGGTGCCGGCGCTGCACCGAGTGCCCAGCCCGCTCGACCCCCTCTACGGGCTCGTCCGGCGCTGCCTGGACCTCATCCAGCAGAACCCCCTGCCCACGGGTGAGTCCTGAGCCCGGAGAGCCGGGATCCCACTGCTGCAAGTGCCGGGATCCCACTGCTATGGGTGCCAGGATCCCACTATTGGAGGTGCCACGATCCCACTGCTGCGGGTGCCAGGATCCCACTGTTGGAGGTGCCACGATCCCATTGCTGTGGGTGTCGGGATCCCACTGCTCTGGGTGTCGGGATCCCATGGTTTTTCCCATGTCCGGAGCTGCTCCAGGGGTTCTGAGCCACTCCACGGAGGAGGACGTCGCCTCCATCCCGGGGCAGCAGCACCGGGAAGGTTTGGGGAGCATCGGGTGGGACCTGTTTCACCAGTGCCATGATTTATCTTGCAGAGTTGCTCCGGGCAGCCCTGAACGACCCCGGATCAGTGCGGACATCGCAGGTGAGCCGGGATGTGGGGCTCCGGATCCCACGGGAGCGTTATCCACCCGGGACCGGGGCACGTGGGCACACGGAGCACACGGAGCACCCCAAACCCGGTGCCCCGGTACTGACGAAGCTCTCCCGTCACTCAGGTGGTGCAGTACGAGCTGGGCTATGTGGTCTGTGCCGCCGTGGCCCTGCTCTTCACCGTGGCCGTGCCGGTGGCCGGGATGTGCTTCTGCTACTGCCGGAGCCGCCGGCGCTGCGGGGGTCGCATCCGCGCCCACCGGCGCTCTCTGGGCTGCCGGCGGCACTGCCTGCTGGCCTGCCTGTCCTTCACCTCCCTCGTCATCCTGTGAGTCCCCCGGAACGCCCCGCGTGTTGGGGGGAGGGAGGGGAACCGTGTCCTGCGGGGCAGCCCCCTGACCACCCGCTCATCCCCGGCAGGATCAGCGTCACCTGCGCCTTTGTCACCAGCCAGCGGGTCAAGGGGCAGATGGAGCCGGGGCTGGGGGCTGTGCCGACCACCCTGCGCACGCTGCGGCAGCACCTGGCCAACGTGCCCCAGGTGAGTCCCCGGGCGGCCTCGCCCCCGGCACAGGGCGCTGCCCGGAGGTGGCCGCGCTTCCCTCGGGGAAAGCGGTTTGGGAGGCGAGAGGAGGTGACGCGGCTGCATTAAAAATGCGTTTTGAATGGCCAGCGCGGGGCTTCCTCCTCTCCCCGCGGCTGCTCCCCGCGCGGGGCTGAGCGGCTCCTCTCTCCCGGCAGGGCGTGCAGATGGTGGTGGACAAGTTCGAGGTGCCCCGCAAGCAGATAATCTCCGATTTGGGCGGTAAGCGCCGCGCGGGGCACCGGGCAGGGCGCACCCCGAGCTTCCCACGGGGATGCTGACGGGGCTCCCGGTGCCTTGCAGGCCTCAGCCGGAGCGTGGGGCTCTCCATCCACTCACAGCTCAAGGCCATGACCTACGCTGCGCTCTCAGACCTGCAGGACAGGGCTGCAGGTACGGCCGGAGCGCGGCTCCAGCGGGGGGAGCCGGGGTGACCGAGCCTCCGGAGCAGCGTGAACTAGCCCTGGGCTTTCTCTTTAAGACCTACAGACCTCGCTGCACCATTTACAGATTCTCGACGGGACCTCGCGGGCGCTGGCTGCGGCGCGGGCCGAGCTGGAGCCGGCGCTGCGGGAGCGGCGGGGCAGGGTGGTCGCGCTGCTCGACGACCCCCGCTGCACCTCCTGCGCCAGCGCCCTGGGCAGGGCACAGAGCCTGGAGCTGGGAGCTGACTACGGCAAGGTGGGACGGGGTGATGGGCTCCCACCACCCCCCCGGGGCTCACGGGTTCCTTCTCGTTTGCTTCGGGTCCAGAGAAGGGCAACGAGGCTGGGGAAGGGGCTGGAGCACAAGTGCTGGGAGGAGCAGCTGAGGGAGCTGGGGGGGCTCAGCCTGGACAGGAGGAGGCTCAGGGGGGACCTTCTCACTCTCTGCCACCCCCTGACAGGAGGGGGAGCCGGGGGGCGTCGGGCTCTGCTCCCAGGAACCAGCAGCAGGACAAGAGGGCACAGCCTTGAGCTACCCCAGGGCAGGTTTAGGATGGACATTGGGAAGTTCTTCCCAGAGAGAGGGATCAGCCACTGGAAGGGGCTGCCCAGGGAGGGGGTGGATTCTCCATCCCTGGAGGGGTTTGAGCAGAGCCTGGATGTGGCATCAGTGCCATGGGCTAGGTGACAAGGTGGGGTTGGGTCACAGGTTGGCCTCAAATGATCTCAGAGGTCTTTTCCAACCTCTGTAATTCTGTGATTATCCCACCCCAAGGTGCCATCAGTGGAGAAGGTTTTGAAGGCCATGGCCGGGCTGCCCCGAAGCGACTTTGCTGAGATGATTCGCCAGGTTTGGGGGGGATCGGGGTGGAGCAGGGGGGTCCAGCACCCACAGGCAGCTCCAGCTCAGCACCCCCTCTTTCCTTGCAGGGTAATGGCACCTTCAACTCCATCCCGGAGCTGGCCGTGGAGAGGATGGCACAGGTCATCCAGGGTGAGTGAGCTGGTGCACCCAGGGACACTCTCCAAGGGACAAACCCTGATTTGGGGAGGGCACAGGATGGGAAGAGTAGACCATCCACGCCTCCAGCATAGCCTTGGCCCCGCAGATCTGCGGGAGGAGCTGTCCCACACAGCACAGAAGGTGCAGTCCATCGCTGACAGCTTCCCCCTCCCCGACTACACCCGGCCCGCCAGCGAAGCCCTGGTGACGGCGGAGGAGCGGAGCCGGCCCTACCTGCGGGAGGTGGAGCGCTTCGAGCACTACAGGTGACTCTGGGGAGCAGGGAGGGGGGCAGGGGGTGCAGCAGGGGTGGGTGCTGAGCCCTGCTGAGCCCCAGCTGGTGCCCCAGCCCCATATGTGAGGGCTGCTGTGGGGAAATGAGCTCCGTCTAAGCCAGCCGAGACACAAACACAAACACAAACTGCAGCAACTTGAAGCAACTTTGAGAAATGTTAGTCTCAGTGTGCTGCTAAACTGAGCTGTGGTAACATCAGGTTAATGGATTTAGAGACTTTGAAGTCGTTGTTGATCAAGCACTTTGAGTGCTGCCCTTCCTTTTCCAAAGTGATGCTCTCCTTTACATAGTGATCTTGTGGTACAAAGCTGTTCCTCAGCTGGTTCTCAGGATCAAACAGACAGGATTGCCCTCTCGAGGCCGTGCCTTGCTGCTCTGCCCCCCAGGTGGATCGCTGGCACGGTGCTGTGCTCCATCATCCTCCTCATCCTCGCCTGCAACGTGACGGGAATGGCCCTGGGGGCCTACGGGCTTTCCAAGCGGGAGGACCCGAGCGACTACGAGTGCCGAGGAGAGGCTGGTGCCAAGTTCCTCCTGGTGTAAGCATCCCCCTGCATCCCAGAGGGG
>NW_020958762.1:10255-12318 GCF_003031625.1 Empidonax traillii | reverse complement strand
TTTTTTTTTTTTTTTCTTTTTTTTTTTGTTACCATTGCCTCAGATAAGTTGGTAACACATGGTAGAAGTGAATAACCCTTAATTTTTTAATATTTAGGAACACAGTTGAGAGAGAAATGCTGGAAACTCTTTTGCTGTAGGACACTTTCCATCAAGCTGTGACAGTCTTCAGATTAATTATATTTCCATTTACCCCTTGGACCCTTAAAGACACATATCTCTTGATTTTGTTGTTTGTATGAAATTTCAGCGGTAGCTCTTACTGGTGTGATTGTGATAAAATATAACAGAATGTGCTTTCTGACTTCATGCAAATCTCTGGGTTTTTCAGCCTTAATAAGGTCTCAAGAGACTGCTTTACCTTGAAAAACATTCTCATGTATGACTTTTGAATTATTTTTTTTTAATTATTTTTTTTTAAAATTTTGCACCAAGTTTTAGAGGACTTTCTCTCACATAATCTTCTGAACAGTTTTATCTTTACTGTAGCAACAGAATGCTTTCAGTGATAAATGAGGCAAACATTTTCCTGTCATTTACTCTAATTGTCTTATGCTCAAAAGGCACATGGGAACACATTTTATAACTTGCCTTTAATTACATATTTGGATATTTTCATCTAGGTAACTTATCTCCTGAAAAAAAACGCCATAGAGTTATTAAACTAGTCACAGTTATAACTTTTAAAAAGTTCTTGATGCTAGTTGGATTTGGAAGTGACTGATGTTCAATAACTTGCATTTGAAAAATTCCTCCCAAAATAGGCTGTGCATCTGATAACTCCTCTATGGTTTTGACTGAGGTTTTGGACAATGGAATATTAAAAAAAAAAATCAAAACTACTCTGATGTACTATTCCCAACAATGTTGTGATTATATTCTTGGGGTTAGATATTTATCTACACAGTAGGCCAAATCAACTTCATACTGCAGCAGCTTAATGAAATTCAGCTTTCATCACAATTGTATGCAGTCCAGTAATTTTCACTCTTTTAGAAGTAACATGATCTACTCATGTAATCCCAGGTCAAGACCTGTGTGAAAAGACAATCCTATTCACCATTTTGAAACATGGAGATGTTCCTAATTACAGTGACTCTGCTTGGGATGATCCAGATTCTTTGTTAACTCCCTATCATCTACCTTTTGAAATCTGAGGAGCATCCAACTCAGATTTCATTAGTCAACTCCTTTCATCAATCAGTTCTGTGAACCAAACTGATTTTCACATCATCTGCCAAACAAATAGCTCTGGTGTGTAAGAAAATTTCATGTTAGAAGGTGAACTATGACCTTTCTGAGAACCCTTGTGAAAGAACCAGAGCATCAGAGGGCAATGGGAACAGATGGATGTATGTACTGTCACAAAATTTATTAATACTCAGAGCTCCCTAAAAACTCTATGGGGACTATATCCTATTTTAAAAGCAGCATATATATGTAGTGGGATCTGTTCAGCACACAAGGTAAATTGTATCTGGGCCTTCATTAACTGTTCCATGCTGTGCTCAGCAAATGCCAGTGTCACAACACTGAGCTACCTCAGACACCAGCAGTTATGACAAATTTAGGCAATTTTTGACCAGTTTCATTCATCACTGTTGGAAAAAAAGAAAAGATTTGACTGCTGATTTATAAGTGAAAATGTGCTGCAAAATATACTGGGTTTTAAATAACTGTTATAACACTCAAATTTGCTTTAAAACTTTATTACTTAACAAAGAATTACATTTTAAAGTTGCTTCCAATTTGCACTTGAGGAGCTCTGCTCAGAGCAATAATGTCAGGAAGATGAAATATGTAGCTGAGAGTAGACCTTATGATATAGTTTTAAAAGTTACTTCTCCTAAAGCATCTGCTCTGAAGAACTGTAGTAGATTTTACTGTCACTGAACTTGTCTTTCTATCCAAGCTGACAGAATTCTGTGGCTGCTTTCAATGGGAGTCAAAATATTACCTCAAGTGCATTTAGAGGTAATTTTACAAAAATATCTTTTCTTTGGAATTAAAAAAGATGTTCCTTCATTTGCAAACTCTGGTCATCATCTACCTCAGTCTTGCTG
>NW_020958762.1:6505-9762 GCF_003031625.1 Empidonax traillii | reverse complement strand
TGTCACTGAACTTGTCTTTCTATCCAAGCTGACAGAATTCTGTGGCTGCTTTCAATGGGAGTCAAAATATTACCTCAAGTGCATTTAGAGGTAATTTTACAAAAATATCTTTTCTTTGGAATTAAAAAAGATGTTCCTTCATTTGCAAACTCTGGTCATCATCTACCTCAGTCTTGCTGATGCGTCTCTGTCAAGAAAGGTCTGGGAACAGGTGGGGCATTCGCTGTGAAATGGGTAAAGCTGCTGCCTGCTGTCAGCCCCCTTATGGCACAGCAGTGGTTGGAGGTCCCTCCTTCTGGAGACTGTGCAAGCTTGGCAATCTCAGAACTCTGAGCTGAAGTCCAGAATAATTTGCCATCACAACCAAATGTATTTATTCTGTGATAGTAGGTTGTTGTGTGTGAAACGAAGTTTTCTGCACTTCCAAGTCGAGTTCCATAATATCAACCCAATAATTGTTCTCCTTTCTGGAGCTGTCAATAGAATCTTGAAGGATTTTTTTTGAGTAAGAAAAAAAGAGCATATTTTCCTTTAGGCTTTAATGAACTCTTTCTGAGGAAAAGAGAAAATAGGTAAATTAGCTGGGCTGTTAACGTATATTCATCTGTCAACATGATTCTCACAACTTGCAGTTCTGAGGCTTCTTCTGAGCACTAGGACCCAGTTAAAATGGGAAGGCACCTATCACATCACAGCAACTATTCAACTGTATTTTGGGGAATGATAAAACTTCTATGCTCTAGTTGTTTGAATTTTAAAATCCCACAAGTTTTCTGGTGAGGGAGTTACTATAAATGGATATAGTGAAGTTTTGAGGTATGGGAATGCCAGTCTTGGGAAAAAAAAAAAATCTAGGTGAAGATGTACCTCTACAATAGTACAGAGTACGGGTTAATGCAATGAGATGGGTTAAATACAATTTCACTGAGAAATCCCCCAATCGTTAAGCAATGTCAGATCCCCAGTGTGCAGCATTCCTTTTTGGAATCTCAATTTTCCTGCAGTACAACACTGTCTTTAATAACATACCAAAATTGGAAGTAATTTTCAATCTTGACCAGAATTGGAAAAAAAAAAAAAAAATTTGACCTTTCTCAGATTAGCTTTTTGGGATTTTCTGTTGTGCCTGTGCTAATTTTTTTTTTTTTTTTAATATATCATTCTGAAGACTGAGCTAAGCAGGGGAAAAAAGCTAAATGCTTTCAGTAGGTACAGTCATTGAATAATAACTTTTAGTCTCTATTTTTCTATAAGAGTATTAAATATAATAACTCTATCTGAAGTTTTAAGTGGATGACAATAGAAATGATTCATAGGTGTCCTGCCAGAATTTTTCTATTTTGGCATACAAATCTAAGTCGAATCAGATTTGCAGGAGACATCTGTGAACAGTTAATTTTCAGCAGCTTGCTTTTAATCAGTCTGAGTATTTCCTTGACCATGTTGACTTCTGTAAGCACTGAAGGAAAACAATTTCTTGTAAGAGGTGCAGCATACACACTTTTAAAGATCCAGTACAACTGAATTGTAGGTTCTTGTTAAGATGTAAAAGCTTACATGTAAAAATAAGGCTGAATTTAATACTTCTTAAAATTATTGAGTTTAGCACTGAATGTAGTGAGCCATTGTACTTTCTTTTATCAGCAGAAGGTAAAAAAGTCAGAAATTAAGTAGTCCTAATGGAAAATAATACTCTTTGGGTTTTG
The DNA here is from genome assembly GCF_003031625.1 of Empidonax traillii. Lineage (NCBI taxonomy): Eukaryota > Metazoa > Chordata > Aves > Passeriformes > Tyrannidae > Empidonax > Empidonax traillii. The sequence goes on along the minus strand of NW_020958762.1, from coordinate 8,056 downwards.
TTTTGTAGTGTGGGTATTGCTATTTATTATTCAACTCTTTTAATTTTAGGTTTAAAAACCCCAAGAAATATGTCAAAGAGCATTTTGCTTTATCTTTGTAATCACTGGGTGCTAATGGTGACAGTCAATATTGCTCAAACCTGTAGGGAGTCCTGACTGTGTATTGTATGTGTTTCCTCTGGTATCTTGGGTCCTGTGGGACAACCATTCCAAAATGGGAATAATGGAGTACAAAAGTCATTTGATATATTCACTTTTGAGATAGACACAGGATGTCATTGATTTTTTTTTTTCCTCAGACTACAAATTTCCTCTGATATGTAATCAGATAGCCAGAGAAGAAAATTATGGGAACTTTGACTGTTATTGAGAAATGTTCGTTGATTTTTCTGCTTTTTTCCTTCCAAGGAAAAGATGAGATTTTCAAAACTCAACCCTTACTTAATTTGATGTATTTTCTGTAGAAGCATGATTTCCTTGAACTCCATGATGTTTATATTGAATTCGAATCGTTCTTGCCCACGTGTGGCACCACGACTGTCTATCCTGCTGTCCTCATCAGTCACTCGTCTGTTCTGCCCACCAAGCAGGCACAGACTGTCAGCTACGCAAACTGCACAACTTCCTGGGAATAAGGTGGCATCACATTATCCATATGTGCTCAATCATTTTGACTGACTGCCACAGTCAAGATGTCTTGTCCAGCCTGCTGTCCCTCTAGCCATGCCTTGGGAGCAGCTTTCTCATCAGCTTGAGCTGAGTGCTGTGTAAGGAAGGCTCACCCACTTTTCACAGAGCACAGACTTTCTCTGCTCCTGATATTTTCAGGTACAGGAGAGTTGTACCCAAGCTGTTGGAACCCAAGAAGTTCCACTGACATGAGACTATTTTTTAAAATACCAAAAGACGTGCCAGATTATAGCCCAAATGTAGCCTATAAACTCTCTGGCCAGAGACACTCCTACCTGACTTTATGATGGCACAGGTCATAGCGTGATGTGATCCTGGTTCAGGCTCTGACTGCAGCTGTCACATAAATAATAAAGGTCTGTGCTGGAGTTATTCAGACTACCTCTAAATGTTCAGCATAGGCTAACTCAAAAGAAATAGGTCTCCAACTGACATTTTCTTCCCATCATTCTGCTTTAAAAAGAGAAGAGCAAGTTGGAAAGGGCATAAACTTTATTGCTAATTTTTCAAGCTCTCTCTAACAGTGTCTAATATAATATAATCTATGTAAGTGGTGTTCAGTCTTCCCAAACCAAAATGCACTGTGAAAGGCAAAAAGAGGAACATATACCTTTCTTTCTCTATTTCTTCTAAAATAAAACCTTGTTAACTCTCAGGAGAAGCTGTAAAATTTAATGATTGTATTATTTCATTAACCTCTGGTTGTAGCTAATATTTTCCTTAATGGCCATATGTAAGCTTTTCCTCAATTTAGATGTCATTCTACTGGCATATGGAATATTGCTCATAGGATTCTTACTGGGTCAGTAGATGTTTCTTCTGTCAATGGCATTTGCAAAAGCATAATCTTACTGCCAAGAA
>NW_020958762.1:0-6111 GCF_003031625.1 Empidonax traillii | reverse complement strand
ATTATTTCATTAACCTCTGGTTGTAGCTAATATTTTCCTTAATGGCCATATGTAAGCTTTTCCTCAATTTAGATGTCATTCTACTGGCATATGGAATATTGCTCATAGGATTCTTACTGGGTCAGTAGATGTTTCTTCTGTCAATGGCATTTGCAAAAGCATAATCTTACTGCCAAGAAAAAGGATGCTGTAACATCTTTAATATGCAAACATATGTTCATCTTAATACTGCCCTTGTTGCTAATGGCTGCAAGCTGACATCTGCTTGTGTTAGAGAGTGTTGTCTGGGTCTCCTATAGCTGTTTGAACAGAAAAGCCAGTGCTGAGCTGCACAGTTCAAACTATGAAGGAATTTCAGCTACATGGTCTAGATATCTTCAAGAAAAATATTCAAAACGTGAAATCTTTCTGGAAATGATTGGGAATAGCTTGGACCAGCCTAGCAATGTGACAGATTGTAGAGCTGCATTTCTAGAGGCTTGTGCTGAAACACAGGTTTTGGTGTGGTGCTTTCTGAACTCATTGTGGGAATGTTTCAGTTGAACACGATTAGTGAGTTTAATGACTGGATTGCCCAACTGGTTTGCTTTCCTACCCTGTCAGCGTTGCATACAGCTGTGTCTCATTTGCTCCACTCAAGTAAATATTAGTTAACTGCTAAGGGCAGGCAGAGTGAAGCCATCATTTCACAGATATCCTTGCTGGCAACTCTGTCAGTGTAGTTCCAGTGCCCACTGGCTCTGGTCCCTTTCCCACACTGCTCTCTCAGTCATGCATTGCCTCCAAAGCCTGAATTAAAGTGCAGCACAGCACAATGGACCAGACAAAAGCTCTCTGTTCTGCTTTTAAGGAACACCATTTTACTCCTGGACCTACCCTGTCGAGGAGGAGGCAGGATAGAGAAAGAAGGGAGCAAGTAAAAATGATATAGAGGGTGTCTGTCTGGTAATGGACAACAGTACTTCTCATTTCCTTTAACATCTGCTTCTGTAGAAGTTTAGACTAGAAATGCTTGCTACAGTCTAGAGAGACAAATCTATCCTCTACCATACTGATTCACAGGCAATGTTGGTTTAGTATTAGGCTTGCATTTCCTGTGGGTTTAAACAGCCTCATCCTTTTTCTCCACTTTTGTACCAGAGGGATGTTCTGGTAGTTACAATTAGCACAGAACAGCTTTGCAAAAACTTGCACTTGCTAAAGTTTTCCCTCTGTGTCCAGATGTTCTGCAATAGCAGTAGGTGAAGGTTGTAAAATTTGGAAGCATTACCTCTCTAAGTACAGATATTGCCTTCATGTGCCTGTAGGTATGGTGCTCTGCTGACTGTTGGCTTGATGAAGACTTCAGTCAGTCTTTACCTTGCTCTAGAGTGAATGGTGTTTTCATGAATTTTATGTCTTACTAGCCTGGATAAGTGATGTCTTGTCTCTTTTTAAGTAATGTGTAGTCCTCATAGTCACTCCACTTAATAGTATATGTTATCACAACATTACCTGTGCTGGTTTGGGCTGGGATACAATTAATTTTTTCACGTGGGACTGTGTTTTGGATTTGTGCTGAAAATAACTGATAATATAGAGGTGTTTCTTGTTGTGTCTGAGCAGTGCTTACCCAGAGCCAAGGCCTTTCCTGCTCCTCATCCCACACATCAGCAAGAGGTTGGGGGTGCACGAGGAGCTGAGATGGGACAGATGGGACACCTGATCCCAGCTGACCCGAGGGATATCCATATAGTGTCATGCTCAGCAATAAAAACAACTGGGAAATAAGGAGGAGGGGGAATGTTCACAGTGATGCTGTTTGGGGCTTCCCAAGTCACAGTTCCACAGGACGGAGCCCAGCTTTCCTGGGGCTGGCAGAACACCTGCCCACCCATGGGAAGGGGTAAATTAATTTGTTCTTTTGCTTGTGCACAAGGCTTTTGCTTTACCTGTTACCCTGAGTGGACCTAAGTATCTCAACCTGTGAGTTTTCTCACTTTACCTTTCTGGTTCTCTTCCCCATCCCCACTGCAGGGAGTGAGTGAGCAACAGCATGAGGCTGAGCTGCCTGCTGGGCATTGATATTACCTCAGGCAGTGAGGATTTCCCATATATATATTTCAGAGGCTTTTTTTTTTCAATATCAGCATTTCAACTGCTCTTTGATAATCCTGCTGTGACATCAGAGAAAAACGTCCTGTCAACAATTCAATTTAAAATTTTATTTTTTTACACTTGTAAAGGAATACTGAGAATAATTCAACTCTCTTCTATATTAAACTATTTAAAAGATGTCTCTGTGGGCTCCATACTGTCATCTGCAAACTGATGAATCTGAAATTTATAGCAGCATTGCCGGAAAGAGGCTGGCTGTTCCTTTACAATAAGCTGCATATCTTCTCTGTGCAGATCCAAAATTCCTGCAGTTTCTACAGTATTTGTTCTTAAAGAACAACTACTGACATTGAGACCATCTCTGGGTGGGCTGCATATTCTGAAGGGCAGGGTTTGCCAGTCTGTGCTAGGACACAGCCTTTTTAAGGAAATTGATTATTTGAGGGAAGAGCAGACAAGATGACAAATAGACCAAGTATTAATTAGCCATTAATGACTCCAGGGGGAGGACAGACAGCTTGAAAACAATCTGTGGGCTTAGTCTGGGAAATGGTTCCCCCTCAGAAGTGCTCCAAAGGAGAGCTGTGGCCTTGGAGAGGAGGAGGTGGGCAAGCTGCTCGACTGGGCATGACACCACCTGAAGCTGAACTGCAGCTAATGAAACATTTCCCCTGCATTTGACTCCTATTCATTAAGCCAGGTTCATGAATGCTAAGACAATTTTAATCAAAGTGTTCATGACTAGTAGCGAATTCTTAGAATTTACAGGAATCTGTTATTTATTATTAGCACTTGCTGTCCCAGTTCAAAGCAAACGTTACATAAGTCAGGTTGGGGGTGCATAGAAGGGTTTAACTGTAGACTGAGTGAAGATGGCTATATATATTCACACTGCTTTTACTGGGAGAAATAATGATCTTGCAGCGTGTTCCTGATGCTTTGGATTTGTGCCACCCTGGTGTGTGATTAGAGGATGAGGACGTTGTGCATGTTTTCCAGCAGGGGGTCATAAGGCAGTCCAAATACCAGATGTAATGCTGTGTTTTGCAGAGCATTTATCTTCATGTCGCTTCAGGGGGTATTTTATTTCTAAAAATATTCATGAACTCTAAGAGTTCACAGTATTTCAGCTGCCAAATAAAACAAGAGGGCCAGTTCTGACCACACAATCATCAACAGTTTCTTTCTGAAGTTACCATTATCAGATATGCTAACCTGCTTCAATGCAGGAAAAACACAACCTTTAGTGTGTTCACTTGTCCAGTACAGTTGAATTTTATGTATATTCAATATTTATTCCAATTTATTTCTTGTTTAAATTATTTTTTTTAATTATTATTCTAGTTCCTCTTTAAATTACCATATGAATGTTTGGTTTTCCTCCTCCCACCCTTGCACAGAGCCAAGATCATTATGCTCAGGTCTTTAGGCTATTGTGGCCTGTTTGGCAATAAGACCAGGAATTTCAGTGGATTGTGACCTTCTTTGGCAACCCCAAGTTGGGCTGATGCTCAAAGAAGGAATTTTGTAATGAGACTACCTTGATATGAAGCTATTAATTCAAGAAGGAAGATGGGATTTTCCTAGTAATCCTTTTTTCTTATGTAAAACTAAAAATAGACCTGTTGACACTCCAAATTTCATTTTGTGAACAGCTTCTGAAATTTATTGTCACAGAAGGAAATTACTGTTGTTTGTATTCTTTTATTGTTGAACTTAACTAAGCAGAGGCTCAAGAAATTAATTCTCAAAGAGGTAACTAAAATCTTGTATGTTCATGGTGGATGGAAGAAAGGGGAAAATGTATAACACCTAGTGAGTAAGTAATTCATAAACTTGGGGGGAAAAAAAAAACAACCCTGAGATTGTGTATGACCTGTAATTGTTTGGAGAATAGTGGGGAAGAGGGTCATATTCTTCTGAGGAGAGAGAAGCTTACCTGATGGCTGATAAGTGGCTTAAACTCTCTGCTCTGGAATCTAAATTAGGTAGAAATATTCTGCTCTCAAGGTCTCCTGCCTTAGTTATTCTCTTGAGCACTGAAAGTACTATATATTCATCTACTGTGCTGTAGTGACCCAATATTTTACCCAGCTTCTCCTAGTTATCTTTTGAAGGACAAAATCTTTTTTACCCCTTTCTTGTTAGTTAGGGAAGTGTCTTGTTTGGCTTAAATTAATAAGACTCCCTGAAAGTCTCTGTATTAAGTAGCACAAAACAAGCCTTCAAAGCCTGGGAGCAGAGTAAGGAATTTAATTGTTTTACTTTAATTCAGCAGGTCTTAATTTTATATACGTATTTAATAGCATTTGTTTTACATATTTTACATCTCTAACATTACTTTAGTGTGAAAATTAGCCTCTCTGGAGAAATTAACTTTTAGTCAGCTGTACTTTTAGTTCTTAAGAAGTACTCAGGTTCCCTAGGCCAGATTTCAAGGGGGACCCTCTTTATGCAGTTCTGTGTTTTGCCTGAGAGAGTCCTGTCAGGAGGGCATCCTTCTTGCTTGCTTGATGAGACACTGAAGGACCAAGATCTCCTTCTTGTGATCTTTTCTTTGCTCCCCTCAAGGCTAATTTCTAATATTCCCAGTCACAAATCCTGACTGAGCCCTTAGTTACTTCCAGTGCACTGGACAAAGCTCACTTCACTTACTAGAATTAACAAGGTGAGTTTAATTATAAACCCTGAATCAGGAAATTTAGAGGACATGACTTTGAAATAAAGAAGCCTGATTATGTTTTGGGATTTTATAATTAATCTGACCTCCATAATTAGTATATGGACCTATAGTAATCTGAATTTAATCTCTTCAAATTCATTGTCAATCTCTTTCTTAACAAAATGCCATTTGAAAGCTCCCTTTTACTTTATTTTAATTTAAACCTCCTTATGAAGCTGATTTGTCAAAGTCCAGAATAATTCCCTTTTAAATTAAAAATAATACTTTATTCTCTTAATCAGAAATTAATGTGTTTGTGATCTCCTTCCAATTCTCTGAGAAATGAAAAAGCTCAAAGTTCCTGCTTTTTTGTGTTAACTTCCTAGATGGTATAATTATTTTAAGAAGAAAATGCCTGCAAACAACCTGTTGTTCCACAGAGGACATACACATGCTGGGTTTCAGTTAAAAAAGACCTACTCTGAATGCCAAAACAACACAATTAGGGAAAGATTAATTGCATTTTTCAGTTAACTAACCTTTGTTAAAAAAAAAAAAAAAAAGACTGCCAGATTTTTTTCTTTCTTAGTTTATGTATTGTTGGGAGCAGTTTGGTTTTTAGGGTGGATTTTTTTTCATATTAACCTTTGTCATCTCACTTGCAGAAAGTGATAGATGGATAGTATACGGAGTAGGGATGGTAGGAGGAAAAAAGGGCAGTCTTATGATTAAGATGATACAATTATGTAGAATTGTGGGTTTTTTTTCTTTCCTCTGCAGGTTTCCTTGCTACACTAGGGTAGCACTATGAGCAGTCCTCTAGGTAGGCTCTCTGTAACTCTCATTTTCAGGCCACGCGGGCTCTGTGCAGATCCTCAGAGTGTCACCTGCAGGCAGAGATGATCTTAGCCCAGCTGACACACCATCCCTGTTCAGACACCAAAGGTCCTATTAATGCTGTGGCTGCTGCAGCCTCTCACTTACAGGAGAGGTTTATTAGCCCAGGCTCTGCTGCTGCACCAGGGCTGCTGGCACACACCAAAGCTTTTGCTCAGCAGATGACCCTGGCGCTGTCCATGCCCAAAAGACAGGATAAAAAGCCACTTCTTTTTTTTTTTTTTTTTTTTTCTTCTGGTAATGATAGCTTAAGCAGCTCAAGCTATTGGTTATTCAAGAGTCAATAAACACTTAACACTCCTGGCCCCAGTCTTGCCTCCTTAAAATGTGCAAGTAATGCTACCTTTTGCTTTTCCAGCGTCTGAAATTTAAAATGCGATGGGAGATTTTCACCTTTGAGAAATTCAGAAGCCCTTCTCAGCATACAGTGAAAAAAGTTCTGTGGCTGCACTATG
>NW_020958761.1:10357-12318 GCF_003031625.1 Empidonax traillii | reverse complement strand
GGGAATCTGATCACACCTCGCTGTCCCGGGAAATCAAAAGCTTGGGAAGAGGGAATCCCGGGATTCCCCGGGTTTGGTGGGAGCAGAGGACGTGGGATGTGTGGGAAAAGCTCCAAAGAGCCTGGAATGACTTTGTGCCTCTCCAGGGATGGCTGGGAGGGATTGGGAAGGTCCCTGTAAATTGGGAATGATCCCGGGGGTCGGGAGCATCCTTAGAACGATCCCTGGATCTCCCCCCCGCCCCCCCTTGTTTGTGTTGGGGCCTCCAGGGGTCGGCAGATGGTCGGGAGTTGTTAATTCCCGGCATCCGGAGGGAATTTAATCCCTGCCCGAGGCTCGGGGAGGGACGAGGCAGCTGCTCCGGGATGGGGGAGTTGGGATCGGGGCGGGATCTTGGGATTGGGAGCTCGAGATTGGGATGTTGGGATCTTGGGATGGGATCTTGGGAATGGGGCTCCCAGCTCCTCTCCGTGGGATCCCCTGGGGAGGGAATTCCAGCACGGAGCTGGAATGGTGCCTCAGATCCCAGGGATTGCCTGGATTCCCAGGGATTGCCTGGATTCCCAGGGATTCCCAGGGATGGGCAGGAATTTGGGGGGTGCTCCTCCCGTTCCCCCACCTCGTGCTCCCATTCCCACCTCCCAGAGATTCCAGGATTTAATAAATTCCCCCCTTTCCCTGTCACTTGGGAAATATCCAGTTGGTCCCAGCTCCTTCCCGAGCTTCCCCGGGGCTGCTTCCAGGGAATTTGGAGAGATCCCTTTTTTTTTTGTTTGTTTGTATTTTGGAGGAAAAGAAGGGGGAAAAAAAAATCCACCCAAACCAAATCCCGACTTTATTTTCCAAGTGGCTTTTTCCTGCTCCGTGCCTGGGGATTTTGGGGGATTGTTGTGGGCTCTGATCCCGGTGGATCCTTCCAGCTCGGGATGTCCAGCGATTCCAAACTCCTGGAGAGGAGGGAAGAGCTGCAGAAATCCCCCCCCAAAACGGGTTTTCCCTCCCCACCAGCTGCTGGGAACTGGGGGGGGGTGAAGGATTTTCTGGGAGAAAAGCTGTGCCAGGTGCTCCAAGCCTGGAATTTCTCTCCCCTCCTCAGTATCCTGAGGATTTTCTAGGATGTGTCCCCGGGGAGGAAGGATTGGATAACCCCGGGAATTTTTTTTGGGGGGGGGGATGGGGGTGAATAACCCACTTCAAACCAGTTGTTGTCCTGGGTGCCAGAGGCCTTTGGAGCAGAACAGGGATCTTGGATCCAGAGAGGCCCTTGGGGCAGGGAATCACTTCCCAAAGAACAGCTGGAAGGGCTGGAATTCCGCTCGCCCGGCCCAGCCCGGCCATTCCCGCTTTTCCAGAGCCAGGCCCCGCAGGTTCCCTGTGCGTGTATTCCCGGCATTCCCAAGGCTCCGTGGGCCCAGGGACACAGGGCCAGGCTTTGTCCAAGGTTTCCTGGGAAGCCGATCCCGTCACGTGGCGCCGGGAGCGCCGCGGCCTCGGCCACGGGCGGGGGCTCCGGGTGGGAGGGAGGGGGGGGGGGGGGGGGGGGGGGGGGGGGGGGGGGGGGGGGGGGGGGGGGGGGGGGGGGGGGGGGGGGGGGGGGGGGGGTTTAAACCTGGCTTAACCCCCCCCCAAAGGGTCGGGAAATGAGCTGGGAAAACCTCCCCGGGCTCGGGGAGGGCAAAGGGAAAAGGGGCTTTTTAAAAATAACCGGGTTTTTTTTTTTGGGATAGTCCCGGCCTTGGGAATCGCTCTGGCAGAGAGGGTGGGGGGGGGAGATCGAACCCCGGGCCGGGCTCAGCCTCTCCCAGGAATAAAACCAGCACTTGGGGGGAGCTCCAGGGGGGAGTGTGGACCCCTTCCAATCCCCCAGGGAAAACACAACCCCCGGGTTTGGTTTTTTTTTCCGGGTTCTCCAAGGGCAGGATCCTCGGGATGTGGTTTTGGGGGGGGGGATAGAGGGGTTA
>NW_020958761.1:7152-9064 GCF_003031625.1 Empidonax traillii | reverse complement strand
TGGGGGCCCGGCTGCTCCAGAACGGTTTTGGTGCCGCCGCCGCCACCGACGCCCCCCGGTCCCCCCCCGGCGGGGCCAGGGCGGCCGACGGGGCCAACGGGGAGTGCTGGGGGAAGGAGAAAGGCCCCAAGGCCCTGGATCTGTTCTCCCACTTCAGCCCCGAGCCCGGCGAGGAGCCCGCCCTGCTGGACAGAGCCCCCCCACCCCGCGAGGGCAGGGCCAAGGAGAAGGCGCTGGCGGTGCCGTCGCTGTCCCCGTCCCCCGGCCCGGGCCTGGACTGCAAAGGGGACGGCCCCGACAAGCTGCCCCCGAATTTCCCGCAGCCCTTCGAGCCGGGCCAGGCCATCAAGAAGGAGGAATCGGACCCCGAGGAGGTGGTGGGGCGTGAGCCCAGCCCCAAGGGCCTGGCGGTGGCCCTGGGGGACGGCCCCCTGGAGCACCTCAAGTCGGTGACTGTTCGTTACCCCCCACCGGAGGACTCGGCCCTGCCGCCCTGGCCCGGCCCGGAGCCCGCCCTGCCGGGGGCTGAGGTGAAACACTCGCCCCGCAGCCCCCACGAGCCCTTCTACAAACCCCCCTCGCCCCGGGGGCTGCCCCCCGCCCCCAGGGACGGCCTCTCCCTCAAGGAGGAGCGGGAAGGGCTGGAGAAAGGCGTGGGGAGCCCGCAGAGCGCGTCCAGCCCCGAGGACGAGGAGGAGGACGAGGAAGAGGAGGAGGAGGAGGAAGAAGAGGGGGGCAACAACAACGACTCCCCTTCCTCCAGCTCCTCGCGGCCGCTCAAGGTGAGGATCAAAACCATCAAGACCTCCTGCGGCAGCATCACCAGGACGGTCACCAGGGTGTCCTCGGACTCGGAGCCGGGCTGTGCCAGAGCAGAGCAGAGCTCCCAGGAGCCGGCCCCGGAGGGCTCAGCACCCACCCCGAGGGAGGATGGACCCCTGGAGGGCTCGCCCAAGGACAGGCCGGAGCTCTGCAGCCCCTCCAAGGCGGCGGAGGGGCCCAGGATGGTCAGCGTGCAGCTGGGCGGCGGTGCCAAGCTGCCGGGCGCGGTGCTGCCCGTGTCGGCCATCCAGAGCGCCAGCAGCGCCATGCTCATCGCCGCCAGCGTGGCCCAGCAGAAGGCCGTGGTGCTGCCCGCCAAGCCCGGCAAGGCCGTGGCCAAGAACATCATCAACCTGGTGCCGCAGAGCCTGCCCCGCGCCGACGGCAGGGGCGGCACGGCCGGTGCCACCAGCGCCGCCACCAGCACCCCCAAGGTGAACGGCGCCGCCGTGGTGATGGTGCAGCCGCAGAAACCGCCCCCGCCCGCCCTGGCCGGCACCGTCATCTCCCGCAGCCAGTCCAGCCTGGTGGAGGCCTTCAACAAGATCCTCAACAGCAAGAACCTCCTGCCCACCTACAAGCCCAACCTGAACCCGCCCGCCGACGCCAGCCTGGCCCTGCCGCCCTTCGGCTACCGCTGCCTGGAGTGCGGCGACGCCTTCGCGCTGGAGAAGAGCCTGGCCCGGCACTACGACCGGCGCAGCATGAGGATCGAGGTCACCTGCAACCACTGCACCAAGCGCCTGGTGTTCTTCAACAAGTGCAGCCTGCTGCTGCACGCCCGCGAGCACAAGGACAAGGGGCTGGTCATGCAGTGCTCGCACCTCGTCATGCGCCCCATCGCCCTGGACCAGATGGTGGGCCAGCCCGACATCACCCCCCTGGTGCCCGTGGCCTCCTTCCCGCCGGGCAGGGTGGCCCAGGACGGCCCCGGCGCGGCCAACGGGGCGCAGGAGCCGCCGGTGCTGCCCCTGGGGGGCGGGGGGGCCCCCGAGCAGGGCAGCTACAGCTGCTTCAGGTGCCTGGAGTGCAAGGAGCAGTGCAAGGACAAGGCCGGGCTGGCGGCGCATTTCCAGCAGCCCGGCAGCGC
>NW_020958761.1:0-3600 GCF_003031625.1 Empidonax traillii | reverse complement strand
GGTGCCCCAGCTGTGCCGTGGTGTTCGGGGGGGTGAACTCCATCAAGTCCCACATCCAGACGTCGCACTGCGAGGTTTTCCACAAGTGTCCCATCTGCCCCATGGCCTTCAAATCGGCCCCCAGCGCCCACGCCCACGTGTACACCCAGCACCCCGGCTTCAGCAACCAGCAGGCCAAGTGAGTGCTCCTGGGGGGTGGGGGGGCTCCTCCCCAGGGATCGTGGGGCCACAATCCCTGGGAAGTGTCCCCTGGGAATGTTGGGGATGTGGCACTTGGGGATGGGGGATCGGGGGGTGGGGAGGGAAGGGTTGGGCCTGGTGAGCTCAGGGGGCTTTTCCCACCTGAGCAATTCCGTGTTTGTGGGGGGAGCTGGGAGTCTGACATGAACAATCCCAGGATTATAAAGATTGGGAGTCCAACCTCAACAATCCCAGGATTATAAAGATTGGGAGTCCAACCTCAACAATCCCAGAGTTTTAAAAACTGGGAGTCCAACCTGAACAATCCCAGGATTTTAAGGACTGCCAGTCTCACCCAAACAACCCCCACTGTGACTCCCCAGGACCAGGATCCTCCTCCCCGGGCGGGACCCTCAGGAAGATCCCACCTCCCCCCTTTCCCCCAAGGGAAATTCCCGAGTTTTTTCCCCCCAGGATTCCTGTCCCACTGAGGTGTTTCGTTGTGTGTGTGTCCCCCTCACCCCCAGGATGATCTACAAGTGCGCCATGTGCGACACGGTGTTCACGCACAAACCGCTGCTCTCGGCCCACTTCGACCAGCACCTGCTGCCCCAGCGCGTCAGCGTCTTCAAGTGCCCCGAGTGCCCCCTGCTCTTCGCCCAGAAACGCACCATGCTCGAGCACCTCAAGGTCAGGAACCCGCCCTGGGAATGGCAAAAAAAAAAACAGGGAAAACCCGGGATGTGTCACCACCCCCAGGGCTGGGGGGGAAGGGTGGGGCTGGGAGGGGTTCCTGCCTGGCCACCTGATCCGTGGGGAAGCGTCCCCCTGCCCCGTGGATTGGAAGGAGATGATCCTTTAAATTCCCTCCCACCCCACCCCGTCCCGTGCTGAGCCCATGGATGGGCCAGCATTCCCTTCTCATCTCCCTCAGGAAAACCCCCCAACCCCCCCCTTTGTCTCCCCAGAACACCCACCAGCCCCAGAAGGCCAAGGAGGACGCGGCCAGGAAGGTGCTGCTGACCCCGAAGCAGGAGCCCCTGGAGACCCCCGTGTCCAAGATGTCCGAGGAATCCTCGTCCTCCACGGAGGAGGACGAGCCCCCCAGCTCCCCCGAGCTGCGCAAGGCCAAGAGGAGCCGCTTCCAGAGGAAAACCGGCACCAAATCCAAGGGCAGCGGCTGGACCTGCGGGGTCTGCCACTCCTGGTTCCCGGAGCGCGACGAGTACGTGTCCCACATGAAGAAGGAGCACGGGAAGGTGAGCTGGGAATGCCTGGGAATGCGGGCAGGGAATGGGAGCACAACGTCCACAGCCCCTTGGGGAGGAGACCACTTGGATGGGATTCCCTTGGGTGGGGTTCCACCTGTCCTGGGATTTTCTTTGATGGGATTTCACCCAGGAACCTCCTCTCCCAGGAGAAGCTCCCGCAGGGTTGTTTTAGGATCAGGGAGTGTCCCAGCACCGAGCAGGGATGGGGATCCTTCCCCCCCCCACCCCGGGGTTGAGGTTTTTGAGGGGCGGGGTCGTCACGAGGTGCTCCCTTATCCCGGAGTGCAGCCCTGGGATGGGCAGGGATTGGGGAATCCGAGTCCTCCCCCACCCCCTGGTGTGGGATCCCGGCCCCCTGGCCCGGCCCCGCCCTGAGGGACCCCGCGGTGTCCCCGCAGTCGGTGAAGAAGTTCCCGTGTCACCTCTGCGAACGCTCCTTCTGCTCCGCCCCGAGCCTGCGCAGGCACGTCCGGGTCAACCACGAGGGCATCAAACGGGTCTATCCCTGCAGGTACCCCCCAACAGCTCCTCCCCTGGGGCTGGAAAAATGGGATGGGGAGAGGGGGAGTTGGGGGGGAGGTCGGATCTGGGGAGGGGAAAAAGGGTGGGGGAGAAGCACTCTGGGGTTTTGGTTCTGGGCAGGTTTGGGGTTGGATTTGGGGGGTCGGGATGCCAGAGCAGCATTCCCAGGGAATCCAGCTGGGCTTTTTTTTTGGGGGGTTGGGGGTGGGATGGGGGATGTGCTGGAGCTTCCCGAGGTGCTGCCCAACCCCAGGTACTGCACGGAGGGCAAAAGGACCTTCAGCAGCCGCCTCATCCTGGAGAAGCACATCCAGGTCCGGCACGGGATCAAGGTCACGGACCAGATGAAGAGCCAGGAGGTCGTGATTGCCCGGATTGGGAGCGGCCCCTCCCAGGTAGGGGGGGAACCCCGGGAGGGTTTGGGGGTGTTTCCTGGTTTGCTCCTGACTCCGTGTCCTGCAGGAGAGGGGGAATGTCCCATCCTGCTTGGTGGGAGATACCCCAGGGTGTGAGGACACCTGGGGGGGGGGGGTGATGGGAACTGGGACCCCTCGGATGGGATTCCTGGGTGGATCCCTGGGTGGGATTCCCCAGCTCTTGGTGCACCCCCCCCAGCCCTCGATCTAAGGGGATCCCGGTGCCGGTTCCCTCCCGATCCCGGTTCCCTCCAGAGCCTCTCGGACCCTCCCGCAGGTGTCGGGCCGGAAGAGGAAGCTCTCGTCGGACGATTCCTGCAGCGAGGAGCCCGACAGCACCACCCCCCCCTCCAAGACCCCCAAGGGCGACCGCAAAGGCCCCCTGAGGTGCCGGAAATGCGGGTACTTGGCCAGCAGCCCCTCCGACTTCCAGGAGCACATCCCGCAGCACCGGACTGACGAGAGCTCCCACCAGTGCCGCGAGTGCGGGCTCTGCTTCACCTCCCAGGTGTCCCTCAACCGCCACCGCTTCATCACCCACAAGAAGAAGAAGAGCACGGGGAACCTGGAGGACCCCGGGCCCCGCAGCCCCCGGGAAGGGGGGTCCCAGGGCGCGGCCGACGGGAAATTGGTGTGCAAGGTGTGCGGGAGGGGCTTCGACAGCCAACTCAACCTCAAGACCCACTTCAGGACCCACGGCATGGCCTTCATCAGGGCCAGGCAGAACAACAGCCCCGAGAACTGAGGGAGCGTCGCCAGCCTCTGGAATTCCCTCTGGAATTCCCCCCCACACACCGTTCCGGGACCCACGGGCGTGAGGAGTGAGGGGAGCCCGGCCCAGGAATTCCCACGGGATCCAGGTGGGAACGGTGTAAATAACAGCAGGGGGCTCGGGCTCCCCCTCCCTGCCTCCCTCCGTCCCGTTGGGATGAAGGAGCCGGGAAGAGAGAGGAGAACCGGGATGGGCCGAGCTGTCCTGACTCTGTGCCTGAATCTGCTCCATCCCCACCCCCGGTTTTGGGGGATTTGGGCTCCGGGAGAGGAGGAGCCACGTCCGGACTCGCCGAGGGGCTGTTCCTGTCCCGGGGAAGGACCTTCCCCTTCCCGCCATTCCCGGGAAGC
This sequence comes from Empidonax traillii, assembly GCF_003031625.1. Classification (NCBI taxonomy): domain Eukaryota; kingdom Metazoa; phylum Chordata; class Aves; order Passeriformes; family Tyrannidae; genus Empidonax; species Empidonax traillii. Next base: position 89 of record NW_020958761.1, on the reverse strand, counting down.
GCCGGGGCTGGGCAGGACCCGGGACCACCAGGGGAGGCTTTTCCACATCGTCACAGCAAAATCCACCTTTTTGGGTTGTTTTTTTTTTT
>NW_020958760.1:21578-25024 GCF_003031625.1 Empidonax traillii | reverse complement strand
CCTTACAAATCTGACTGTTTGCTGTGGAAGGTTGCTATAAACGACAGGGTTTGTAAATCCTGGTTATCAGGAGGCCTGTTCAATTAGAGCCCTCGAAAATACTAATTTATTTTCTTCTCCTCTGCAATGTGTTGTTGCAGCTGCCACCTAGTGCTGATGCTGATGTGTGCAGAGGTGAACGCCTCAAAATCAGCCCTCTAGAAGTGAAAGTTATACAGAAAAGCCAGAGTGGCTCCAAAGTCCATAATTAGTCTCCATAAAGATGAATTCATAATCAAAAATCGTTAGTACCCAAGTTTTACCTCCATGAATGCTAAATTACTTCATTATTTCCCCCTGTTTCCATGGAAATCACCGAGTGCTTCTGGGATGTGAGGCTGTAAAGTATTGCAGCACCTGCTTAGCAAGGCAGAAAAGAATTTTTCCATTACTTTTGTATTTATTATGACTAAATTGTCCCTAACCATGCTGGAAAGGAATAGGGGTGTTAATGAGTACATGACACTTTTGTAATGCTCCTAACATGTAGAATCATAGAATGACCTGGGTTGGAAGAGACCTCATCTTGTTCCAACTCTTCTGCAGTGGGCAGGGACACCTTCCACTCTCCCAGGTTGCTCAGAGCCCCATCCAACCTGGCCTTGGACACTTCCAGGGATGGGGCAACCTATGGCAGGGCCTCCCCACCTTCACAGTAAAGACTTTTTTCCTAATATCTAATCTAAACCACTCTGTGAGTTCAAAACCATTCCTCCTTGCCCTGTTACTCCAGGCCCTTGGAAACAGTCTCTCTTCATCTTCAGGTATGGGAAAGCTGCTATCCAAATAATAACAGGGGTTGGGCAGAGCTCTTGTTTCTTGTTCTGGATGAAATTTTGTGGATGGGTTTCCACTGCAGGAGCTGCAGTCCAGCCCTGACCCTTACTGGGAACTGCAGGTAGTAAGGTTGTGTTTGTGTCTGTACAAGCAGTGCCCACCGGTGCTGCGGAGTCCAGGAGAGACAGCGCAATACAGGCCCCCCTACTGATGAGTGAATAAAGACCTTTTAATCCCTCTTCCCGGTCTGGTGTGGGCGACTTCTCCTTGGGTTGGCCTTGTCTCACGTGCTGTGTCCCTGACGTGCCCGTGTTCCCGCAGCGATGTCCTGCCCCGAGGGGCAGGAGTACCGGCAGTGCGGGACCCCCTGCAACCAGACCTGCCGCTCCCTGTCCTACCCCGAGGAGGACTGCGAGGAGCTCTGCCTGGAGGGCTGCTACTGTCCCCCTGGCCACTACCTGGACGAGCAAGAGCACTGCGTGCCCAAGTCCCACTGCTCCTGTTACTATGACGGGGAGATCTTCCAGCCGGAGGATGTTTTCTCAGATCGTCACACCATGTGGTGAGTGTGCCGTTTGTAAGTCATCCCTCAGCGCTGTGGCTCAAATTTTTGGGTAGCTGGAGTGATTAACTGGGTCAGTTCCTGTCCCTCCAGCAAACCAAGGGGTGAGTTTTGCTGTTGCATCTCTATCCAGTGCCACCTTAGTTCAGAAAACAGTCTTTTAAGCCCTGTTCTATGAACAGTTCCTGCCAGTTTGAAATGGAGTTTAATTACTGACAACACCCACTCTGCAGGCTTTTAAAATGTCACTTTAATGTACTGTGATACATTCCTTAAACATTAAAACCTAATTACCTCTATCAGAGATACAAATATTAGAGAGAGTTTCTAATTGTTAAATTGAGTGGTGGCACACTGAGAGGGGGAACGTGATTGCTGGGCAGCTCCTGGCAAGCCCAGTTTTGGGCACACTATCTCCTTTTTTATCTCTTTACCACGAAAATCCTAAGTTCCAGGCACTAGATGGTGCCACAGCAAAACTGCCCATTTCCTTGCCCAGCTTTATCCCTGTTACCATGTTAGTGTATCACATCAACTCCAAGGGAAGGTTTGCCTCTAAGCTTGACACACAAAATGGATGGAGAGAACAAATCAGCTCCAATGAGAGGTGTAATTTTAATACTGGCAAGTTCCTTGTTGTCTGAAAACCAAGGTGTGAGTGAAAACTAAATGTCATTGCATTAACTATAAGCTCTATTGGGTTTTTTGGGTTTTTTTAGCTATTGTGAAAATGGCTTCATGCACTGCAGTACAAACAGAGTTCCTGGTGCCTTCCTGCCTGATGTTTTTGCTGATGAAAGACCATCTGCCAGAAGTGAGTATGTCTTAAATAATTATTTCCTGTTTTTTTCTTTTTTTTCCTTATTCAGTTTCTTGATAATGTAGAACAGGGAAGAAGCACTGGAGGTTGCAATGGCTGTGAGTGTTTTTCTAATTATGTTTTTTTTTGGTTATAGGATAGAAACAAAAGTTTTGCCTGAGAGGGTGCAGAACTCATTGACTCTCACCTTTCAAAATCATAATTAGCTACTTCAATCTCTTTTGAGCTGAAGAGGTTAAAGGAATCACTTGGCAGGGATCTGAGGCCCCCAGATTTTGAGGATCACATGCCATCAGAGAGCCAGCAGTGCACTGGAGAAAGGACAGCAGTGCTAGGGGACTTTTCGGGATTTCCCACTGATAGAATTTATGGGGTTGTGATTGGAGAGGGGGTTTGGGACCGGATGCACCTCAGAGGGGACTGGGCTAGCGGGCCTTTGGAGAGGCTTGGAAATATCTGGGAGCTGGACTTTGATGATCCTTGTGGGTCCCTTCCAACTCAGGATATTCTAGGCTTCCACAATGCCTTTGTGAACACCAGGGGTAGTGCCAAACATGGTGTCTTCCATGGCACTCTACCAAATGCACCTGTACATGGCGCTTGGAGACAGTTTTTGGTTGGTATTAGCTGATTCCTTAGAGACAAAGGGTCATTGTTGGTCTTTGCATCTTCTGATAAAGTACCAGGCATCCTTTTGCCAAAGTTCCTGGCAGAAAACACTGCAAATCCAACTGTAGGTACAGGGTAGTGACCTGCTTAATGTCCCTTGGCGGACCACCAGGTTGGCCCACCTGTTTTTCAGGTGAAGCCTTCTGGATGTATCTCTCACCAGCTCTTCCTTTAATGCTGTTAGGACATGCTTTTCCTGATATCAGGGTGTTTAAAACTTATCAAAACCTCAGAGGGGCATTAGTGCTAGTAGTGCTTGAAATAATGACCTGGAGCTGCTTGGGACATTCTGATCTTCTGACAGAATCTGGAAGTCTCAAAGAGCTTGTATTTAAGTTAAGGGTGTTGCTATTTGCAGTCACTAAAGTCATTATACTCAGTGTGGAAAGTGGGTCTAAATACAATCATATGTGATGCTGTTGCTCCTCAGAATATCAATTTTCTGGTGACGTGGTTATTTTTGGAATTGCACTGTTATGTTTAGAGCAGCTTTTTTTTTTTTTTTTTTTTTTTTTTTTTTTTTTTTTTTTTTTTTTTTTTTTTTTTTTTTTTTTTTTTTTTTTTTTTTTTTTTTTTTTT
>NW_020958760.1:16607-19425 GCF_003031625.1 Empidonax traillii | reverse complement strand
GTATTTTTTTTTTTTTTTAAAGAACCATTCAAATAAGTTCTTTGTCCACTAGATGACAGTACGGTTCAATCTTCCACCAAGCTCAGCCTGGAATTATTTGTTCTCCTTGGCTTCCCTTCTGGCAGGGAAGGTCTGTGGGAATTATTGATTACTGAATATTTATTCCTATAAATGTTTGCATATTTATGGGAATAGATACATATATATGCATATATAAATATTCTGGAAGAAATTGTGCCTCTTTACTTTTTTTTTTTTTTTTTTTTGTGGTACGGTAGCACAAAAGGTGAAAATTATCAAGGACCATGGATAACTTGTTAGCAAAATAATTCATCCTCTTGCATGCCTAAAATGGTTCCTAAGTAGTGGATTCACCTTACCTGGCAGTGTCCCAGGCCAGGTTGGATGGGGCTCTGAGCAGCCTGGGCTGGTGGAAGGTGTCCCTGCCCATGGCAGGGGGTTTGGAATGAGATGATCTTTAAGGTCCCTTCCAACCCAAACCATTCCATGATTCTGTGATACCAACACAGTCAGATATGCAGTTTACATAAACAGCTCTCCAGTACAGTTTGTAAGTGTGTGTAGCAGTTAGGATGTGATTAAGTTATCCCTCCCTGTGTAAAGAGATATTTACGGGTCAGTTTAGCTGAGTTATCAGTCTTAAACAGAGGAATCCATAGCCTAAAATCTGTGTGGGCAAATACCCTGCCAATTTTCAATTACATATCTGAAAAACAATGAAAAAGAAATAAATCAAGAATTGTTCATGAACATGATGCTCCAGCTGGCTTGGTTCAAATTGGAAAATTTGCTGGGGTGAGAAATTGCCAATTAATTGATTATTTCCCCAGAAAATGCAGACAAAGCCTAATTTCTTCCAACTGAAAAACAAGTCGTCTGGTTCATCTTGACTTAGTATTTTACACTGTTTTGATTTCTAGCAAATAAAAACGTTCAATATGTCACAAAAAGTAATTCTTCTTTTTCTGTCTTTGATCATCGGAAGGGTGGGAAATTCTCCATACTTGTCACCCTTTTGCAGAGCAGAAAAGGTAAATCATAACATATGTGCAAAAGTGTGGGGGAAAATATGCTTTCTCAGATTAGTTTACTGCACTCCAGGTTTTTCCCATTGGAAAATATTAATAAATATACAAATGGAGTGTTAACCACCTTTCTGGGGGAAAAGAGGAGCAGAACGATCAGAAAGCACAAAATCCAGACACTCCAAAACTAGAAAATTAGTTTCTTTCAATTTTCAACAACTGAGGAAAAACTAAGGTTTAAAAGTGAAGTGAAACATTCTGTTACATTCTGACTACTGAAATAAAACTATTTCTAAAACTTTGTCAGTAGAAAAACAAACAAACAAACAAAAATATAAACCCTAAACATATTAATCAGGAAAGTTTGGACAATTGTGTTTTGGCTTTTTTTTTTTTTTTCCCTTCTGAACTCTTTTCAACTAAAATTTACCTGAGTGTTATTATGATTTTTCCAGCTAGCTAACTCTGTTGTGTATCTTTCAGTGGAGGCATATCCTTTGTTATGCCTTCATGAGGAGGTGAGTACCTAAAACAGACGTAAGAAGTGTACAGCTAATGTAAGAAAGAAAAGTCAAGTGTTAACCAACACATTCTGATGGTCTCTCCTAACGTGTTTTTGACTTGTCTTTGCCTGCACAGAAAGGGTCACAGGCTGTTTTAGTTAAAACAGTACATTTATGGAAGGAATTCTTTACTGTGGGTGGTGAGGCCCTGGCACAGGTTGCCCAGAGAAGCTGTGGCTGCCCCATCCCTGGCAGTGTCCCAGGCCAGGTTGGATGGGGCTCTGAGCAACCTGGGCTGGTGGAAGGTGTCCCTGCCCATGGCAGGGGGTTGGAATGAGATGATCTTTAAGGTCTCTTGAACCCAAACCAGACTATTATTCTAAAACCAATTAACTACTGGCTTCTAATCTGACCCACTTCCTTTATTTAATCCTATATTCCTTTATACCTTTGGCTGATTTTCTGCTAAAGCCCCCCAGGTGTGTCAGGAGGAACAGAGTGAATATCTGAGCTTCCCTTGACACACAGATACTCATGGAATTGTGTTGACCAAGAGAGGTCAAAGTTTAGGCTTATTGAGATGGACTTTAGGATCAGAGAATCTCCTCAGTGTGAAGGGGCCCACAAGGACCATCGAGTCTGGCTCCTGGTCCTGCACAGACACCCCAGCAATCCCACCCTGTGCCTGAGAATGTTGTCCAAACCCTCCCTGAGCTCTGGCAGCCTTGGGGCTGTGCCCACTGCCCTGGGGGAGCCTGTTCAGTGCCAACCACCCTCTAGGGGAAGAACCTTTTCCAAATAATCCAACCTAACCCAGGCTGCCAGATGTGCACCAGCTATGGGATGTGGTGCCAGTGTGACCAGTAGGTTTTGTGTGTTAACTAAATTGCAACTCACTGAGTTTTGCAGCCAAAAATGTTTAGTTGTCTGTTTAAAAGTCCACTTTGGCTTTTTATGTCCTGCTTTCTAAATCCAGTCCACCCCCTCTGCAGTGTTAGGACAAAGTGCTCTTCCCTCTTTGTCGCTGGATCAACAGTTGCTGAACTGGTTGTGATAGAAGTACGACTGCCAGTCTACCAAGATGTTGAGGAGCAAGTAGAATAGGTCCTAATCCTTCTTTGACTAATCAGATGTCTAATCCCAAGTTTAGTATGCCAAGGCAAGCCCCCGAGTTTAGTGTGAACTGTGTTGCTGAACACTCTGCAAAAACTCAAATGTAGCCAGGGATGTGAAGTCATATAGTGCCTTTTTTTTTTTTTTTTTTTTTTT
>NW_020958760.1:12711-15840 GCF_003031625.1 Empidonax traillii | reverse complement strand
TGGGCTGTGAAATCTTTCTTAGGAGTTGCTCCATGTGGCAGTTCTAGGTCCCCACAGGAAAAGTCAGATTTGTTCTTTATTAACCTGGCGTTCAGACGACATTGAGCTCATTTGTCTGTGTTTAATGGTAAAAAAGAAACTATTTTAATGATTTTCCTGAAGGAGTTTAAAGTGGGAAGGTGATATTTTTTGACTTTTGAATGAGAGAAAGGGGAAGGGCTCTCCATTTAGGTATTCCGTGAAGCGAGAGCCAAACCTATCCCTGACTTTGCAGAACCATGACCAAGTGAAAATTCAGCGTAGCCAGTTTTGGTTGTGTTTGATTCTCTAAAGCTAGGTGTCTGCAAAATGGAAAGTAATTACAGAAAAAGAAAACAGAAAAGGAATGGAAAAAACCCAAATAGTCTAAAGGCATTGCTTGGTTTTGTTTGGTTATGGGAGTTTTGGTTTTGTTTGGTTGGGTTTTATTGTCATTTTGCTTTAGATTTTTTTTTTTTTTAAGCAGGAAAAATGATTTGTTTTTATGCAAAGAGAAACTAAGATCAGTAGGGTAAAACTGAAAAAGAAAAAAAGGTAGATAGTACATAATGACCTATTTCCCAGCAAACTGAGCTTCTGAAAGTGGAATAAAATCTCGAGTGGATTGATACATATTTTGCCTTCTAGGAAATAAGTATGGATTTGAAAGAAAATGAATGATTGCTGCCATTTTCAGAGGGGAGCTGAGAGGGGAGAGTGGGCTTTGTTAAGGGTCTGTTGTCTGTGACAACAGGATCTGCATTTGCACGTGGGTTCTTCTTGCACTGCAGCTCCTGGTCTCCTCCTCAGCAATCCTATAACTCTTTTTAGTCCAGCTGAGCCCTGTGCCTGGCTGCATTTCTGGTAGACCTTCCTTGGGTTTGCTGTGTGTGACAAGCATGTGCTATTCACCTGCTCTCTGTGTTTGTATTTGTAGCCTGTTCTATCCCCACTGCATCCTGCTTGGGGCCAAATTGGACTTTCTCATCGTGACATTCTTGTATAATCCAATCCATTCCCCCAGCAGCTCAAGCTGGTGGGAGCAAGATGGAATATATGTACCCATAGTTCTATTTCTGTTTATGGGGAAAAAAAATTAGAAGTATTTCACCTTTCTTACTTTAGATGGTCTTGAACCATTTTGTCTCTCAGTTCCTTTATTCTTTATCCACATGATCTCACTCTTTACTCCCCTTTGTAGGGATGGGTGCCCACACACCCACGTGGTGACAAACCCTGGTGTTTTTTTTGGTAGGTGAGACATGAAAACCGGTGCGTTGCTCCCGAGAGGTGCCCGTGTTTCCACAATGGAAGGGAATATGCCAAGGGAGAGACGGTGACCAAGGACTGCAACACCTGGTGAGCCACTGGAACATCCCTTTCCTTGGGCACCTGACAATGTTTCTAATGGCACCAGATATTGTTGCCTTAACGGGTCTGTTTTATAGGAATTTGGGTTTTTGCAGCATGTATTGCACAGACCATCACATTCCCTTTGCACGTTGCATGAAGATCCAGCAAAACTCCTGGAAATACCCGGCAACCTGGGCCTGGTACCTTACAAAGCTTTGCTGTTGGGTTTCCCTTTTTTTTTTTTTTTTCTTTCTTTCAGCCAGAAGCTGCAGCAGCAGAAGGGGTGCGGTGTGCCAGCTATAATATGATAGATGCCCTTCAGGAAAATATTAAAGAATTAGGCAGAGACAGAGTTGACCTGTTATATCTCTAAAGAGTGCTCAGGCCGTTGATGTTTGGGGGGAGAAAAGAGCTCAGAAGAAAAAAAAATGCTCCATGTCTTTCACCCTCATGCTGTGTGGTCCATGAAAAAAAATCTATAGGTTCAGAAGAAGGTGCTGGGCTGTTCGATTTGCCTGAAGGGAAGCCCTCAGCACAGCCTTTGGTGAGGTAGAATTTATTTGCCACTCTTGGCTCCTGCCTGCACTGAAAGTGTTTTGCTTTCCACGTGCGTGTGTAGGGAATGTTGGCTCTTCCCTGCAGAGCTCCAAGAGTCCAAGGTGAAGGACACTGAGCCGCCAGCAGTGTGAAATCTCTGTTTTCCTTGAATTTACGCTTCAGAACCTGTCATAAATTCTATCCCAAATGTCCCTGCCCAGCTCTTTGGCACCCCAGGAACAAAGTTTGTGATTTCCCGGCATGACTGGGTGGAGCTGGATCAGGGAATCACTGCTGAAGAGTCTTCTGGCTTGGTTTTTATTTTGCTACACTGACCTCTGAGCAACAGTGATTTCAAGTCTTTTATTCCTAAACTAGTGGGGCTGCTCCTAACTGGTGTAAGTTAGACTTGGATTGAGGTTTTATATGGAAATTTTGACCTTTCTGTGTTTTGTTTCGTTGCTTTCCTTTGTAGCTACATATAACGTTGTGAATCATCCACTGTAATTAAACCTGGGGAAAAGTAGAGTTGAAAGGGAGAAAGGTGGAGGAGAAGCTGATTATTTTGTGTAGCTACAAGTACTATAACCTACTTACATTTCATATACGGAAAAGTGACTGAGATGAAAAACAGACACAATGAAAATTTTACTGAAAACAAGAAGAGTAAAACTCCTAGGTGTTGTTGTGAAATTTGCAAGATTCTTCATCATAACCATGCACAGTCTTTCTGTTTTCAGTCATTCTTGCAATCTTTGATCTCAAAATAGTCAGAACCACGTTACTTCATTCTTGTGACGGCCTGTTGTGAGTGACATTTCCTCAAATACACAGAGTTTCCTTCAATGTCAGGTTGAGAAAATGTTAGAAATCAGGTTTTTTTCTCATTGATGAAAAGTCCTCCCTCACATTTTAGGTATTTTTCTTGTATGTGAAAGTAAAATTGGAAAGTAGGTTCCCTCAAAAAAATGTCACTGGGGTTTTTTTGAACTACGTGTCTCTGAAAAGTTTCATGATAGTTCTCAGCAAATATCAAGTCAAATGTTGTTTAGAAAGTGATATAGGAAATTACTGTTGCTTTGAGAATTAATAAGAATCGAGAGTCTGCATTTTGGAGGTCAGATCTTCCTTTCCCTTTGGGTTTTTGTTTTTTTTTTTTTTTTTTTTTTTTTTTTTTTTTTTTTTTTTTTTTTTTTTTTTTTTGTTTTTTTTTTTTTGTTT
>NW_020958760.1:9690-11385 GCF_003031625.1 Empidonax traillii | reverse complement strand
AGGTGCCAAATGCTAAAGCTGCCTGATAATATATATGGACAAGGTGTTTGACATCAGGTGAGAAGGCCAGTGTTGGGATAAATCACAGTAAAATATTTTTAATTAGCGAGCCAGATGGATGGTAGAGGAGGGTAGAGCTTTAAGACTTGAAGATGTCTTGAGAATTTTGAAGGTTCCATTTTTTGTTGTATAGGGATTTAGGTTGTCACGTGTCTAGCTGGCAGTAACAAACCTTATGAGAGAAGAGTTGTCTGAACCTCATCTCTACATTGCACTACATCATTGCTCCCCAAGAAATAGGTTTGGCATTACTGTAATTATTTTTTATTGCACAGGTAGGAAAACGTGGGAATAAAACTTTTTGTTCAAGGCTGCAAATTTCTTCCTGATTCTTCCTTCTAACCTAACCTTCTAAATTTGTATTTGAATTTTTGCATTGAAGCTGCAGAGTCTTGTAAATAAAATAGTATGTGTGTATTCAGGGATGGACCACAGGAATATCAAGGCTAAGCACAAAATATATGAATATGGGAATATTTGACATGCCAAGATATATCCTATTGGCCAAGATTACACAGGGTGTTATCTGAGGCTTCTATTTGCTCTAAGTGTTTGTCTGTGTTTTTTAAATGTTCCATGTTACTGACTCATTGATTTGTTGTTTTTTTTTTTTTTTTATCTGGCAGGATTTCTGCAGGGATGACCCTGGAACATTCAGGATACTGATTGCAAACGAAGGTTGTGGCTTCACTGGAGAGAAGTGCAGCAAAAGAGTTATCATTCTGTATGGAGGAGGGGAAATAGAGTTATTTAATGAAAACGTGTGTATGCTTCTTTTCTCTTGCTTTCCTTTCTTTTTGGTAAAAGAATTCCAAAGTGTTTAGTAAGATGAGGCATGAATGACCTCATGCTCAGGAGGTTCTTGATCATAAAACAAAAAGTTTAGCAGGATTACAATGACCCATTTTGCTCCCAGAGGGTATAATGCCATTTTGGTATTTCTCCTTGGTGCCAACAAATTTATCTCAGATAATTGCAGAATGGTTTGGGTTGGAAGGGATGAACATGGGACATATTGATTGCCCAGTTCTTTATTTTTACTGCTAAAGGGTTCCCTGCCTGGTTGAGGGTGAGTAGCAGCACAGGGATCATTCCATCAAGCCAGGGCTCTGTCTGGAAGCTTCTTTAGGTGACAGATATTCAGAAAAGCTGTGCCTCCATTTGGACACCTAAGGAAGGGCCAGAAAAGGCAGGAGGGGATTGAGCATCCAGTGACTCCAACAACAGAGGATGTTTGGAGAGAGCCTGTCCTTGCAGGAGCTGGATCAGTATTACTACACTGTCCATTCAACCCTGACTGAATTTTTAGTTGTCCTTTTAGAGAGTTTAATTCTCAGTGTAACAGTATCTACAGCAAGCTTGCCTGGAAATAACAGCAAACAAAACAGAGATTAGGAGAAAACAACTCTTAGGCAAATTCTCTCCCAGTGGTGACTTCCTCCCCTCTTTTTCTACAAGAATCCTTAAAAGCAAGCCCAAGTATTGGCTATTTTTTTTCCCATTAAAATGTTTCCAATTAGCATTGTTTTAAGATGATCTCTTTTGAGAGCAGCTTCTAATTTTAGGTAAATGGGGACTTAATTGAAGTCTATATATGTTACAGTTCTGGCTGACATTTACCAAAAAAAAAAAAAA
>NW_020958760.1:0-8226 GCF_003031625.1 Empidonax traillii | reverse complement strand
AAAAAAAAAAAAAAAAAAAAAAAGTGAAATAATTTTTGCTTTTCTGAAACAAATAAATCTGCCAGTTTGCAAGGTCAAAAGTTGGACTTCATGGTTGGGCAAAAAGCCTCCATAAACATAGAGATTTTTTAATTTAGGTCAACCTCTCAGCTCAACTTTGTCCTCTTTTTTTTTGCCTGAGTTTGGAAAGACAAAAACTGCTCTGGGAGCATCCAAGTGACCAGACCATGTAGTCATACATGGGACATGGGAGAAGGTAAAAAAGCTTCCAGTACCTAAATATTTTTAACCTGTTCTCCCCTAAAAACATTGAAGGCCCCGCTTGGGAGATCCATGGAAGATGTGAACTGTCTTCTTTGGGAGATAAAAGTTTCTGATGATAACTCAGAGGTGAAGAGAATTGAATTTCATTGCTGAGCTTTTACCAAATTGAGCAAGAAAGAAAAGTAGAGTAAGGAAATATTTCTCCCTCAAACTAGGGAGGGGATGAATGGATTGTGGGTTCCTCTCTCTCCCTTCCTTTAATCACTGTTTGTATTGATTGAAACTTTTCATCTGCCTCTTTCACAATTAAGCAGTTAAGGCATTAATGGTGCTTAAAGTAATGGCCGTGCCAGACTTTTCTTTCCAAATGTGGTTAATAATTTTATTAGAGCTCCCATTGAAAGGGGATTATGGTGTGAAATAAAGTGTTTTAAATTCATCTCTTAAATTCTTAGTAGCTGGAGGCAGTGAAGTTGCAGCCAGATGGAAGAGAAACAGGCACAGAGGGGAAGGGAAAGCGATGGAAAAAAATGAAGAAACGCTGAAAGGAATCTCTCTGGAATTTTCCTGTTGGTGTAGAGTTGGGAAGAAAGTTCTTCCTGACTTCAGGATCAGAGTGTGGTGCTTCAGAAACCACTGATGCATGTGTTTTTTTCTAGTTCCTATTACACTTCAACCTAGCCAGCCCCTTGGTTGTTACCGGCCTTCGGGAGCTTGGAATAAGTTTCCTAAAAAAGATGAAATTTAAAAAAAAAAAAAAAAAAAACAAACCCAAAAACCCCAACACATAATTATTCGGTGAAGCACTGACCAAATACTAAACTGATCATTAATTAGGAATACCCTGTCTTCTTTATCAGCCCTCCTGTCACTGCCTTGTTTGCCAGTATTTGTGGTGAGTGTATGTTAGATCCTGGGAGCACCCAAAAATTGTAGAAATGGGATGAGATTGAAATACTGCACTTGTATCCCAACTTTGTTTTGCTCTGGAGCACCTGGGTAGTGTATGGGAACTCTCTAGAGAACAGCATGTTTGAAAGTACCTTAACCTATGAGCACATGTTCCACTGGGACTTGAAACAGCATATAGAGACACTGCTGATAGCACAATGTGCTTCTCTCGTTCAGGTGAACATCAAGATACCTCCTAGTGATGAAAATAATTTAGAGGTCATGAAGTCTGGGCGTTATTACATCATTTTACTAGGCAAAAGCATCAGTGTGACCTGGGATCTGGCCATGGGAGTCTCTGTTATCTTAAAAGGCAATTTCCAAGTAAGTGTTGTTTGTTTTTGTTTTTTTGCTTTACTTCTTATTCTTGCTAAAGAATGCACTTACCCTCTCTCTGGGGAATAGCATTTTTTTTTAATGCAGATTACTGATAGATTTCCATGGAGCATTAGGCACTTGCTTGGAAATAGAGGCTTTTCTTTGGTAATACCATTAGACTGGTCTTGCTCTCCTGGTAGTTCAATTATAAGGTGTAAATCTTGGCTCACTGGAGGTGAGCTATGGCAGAAAGGATGAATGCTGAGATGCCTCAGAATAACTCAAGGTGCCTTGAGTGATTTCTTCTGAATTCAGGAAGAGCAGTGTAAGGAGCCAGGTTCCTGAGGACTGTTCATCTCCAGAAATAAAATGTACAGCCAGCAGGCACTGCTGATTGTTTTTGTCTTGCTTTCTGGAGACAGTGTGGTCCTACTTTCAGCTAAGCAGAATGGGAACAAGAGCTAAACTTCTCTGTGAAAGACCATGTCTAGGCAAGACCCTGGGTAATTCAGCTTTTAAGCCTCATGGCATTAAAGCTCTAGGCTAAAAAGACTTCTTAACAAAACCCTAAGCCAGTCTAAGATGTTTATGTGGTTTGTGTTTCTTTTCCCTGCAAGGATCGAGTGTGTGGTCTGTGTGGAAATTTCGATGGAGTCCAAAACAATGATTTGACCAGCAGCAGTGAACATCTTGAAGTAGATCCAGTTGACTTTGGGAATTCTTGGAAAGTTAATCCATCCTGTGCTGATGTTGAAAAGGTAAGTGTGAATGAACTGTGAAAACTAATTAATGTGGGTTTACAGTATCACTCAGGAGCGGGCAAAGGGTTTTGGAAGGATAAAAACAAGTAGAAATTAACTCCCTTCCCCGTGTTTTTGCCAAATAATGTTATTTCTTGAAATCTGATAAAAGATCAATTAACCTACACAAAGCTACTGTGCTGCCTGGCTTCAGATGAATGTCAGAACAGCCAACCTGTGTGGTAGGGGCTGTTCACAGAGTTATCCAGCCCAGATGCTTGAAATCCAGGTGTAACTGGAAATCTCATTTTGCAGTTCAACCTAAAGAAAACCAGCTGTAATTTTCAGTCGTGGGGAATTCAGATAAAAATTTCATATTTCCCTACCCAAATTTCTACAACCCAAATCTTAGTCTGTCCATTACAAGCAGCAGAATACATAGGTTAATTTATTTCTATTTGCTTCTCATTCTTTTTCTAAAGAACATTCAGTTATTGTTTTAAAATTGGAAAGGCTTGAACAGAAAGACCAGGATGTGAAACTTTATTGCCATCTATGGTTGCATCTGAATTTTGAGGAGGGTACCTGCTACCTGGAAGTGTTACTTGTGTCCCAGTGCTGGAGATTTCATAGGGTACTAATTAAATTACACGTGAGAGTCTGTGTTCTCTTTTTCCAAGTACAGACTTTTGAAAGAATGGAACTGAGTAATAAATTTGTATTGAGCTGGCAAATAAGAACCCATAATATTTCCAAATCAAAAAGTGTGAGGAAACAGCTTGAAGACAACTTGTTTTGACATTTGTAGAATGAAACATCTCATTCAACTGATGGTTTTTAAGGCTGAAAACTTTTTCTTGAAAATTTGACCAAATGGTCAGAGAAGGGTGGGGGGAAGAAAAAAGCCTTTTTTAGATCTCTTAAGAAAATACTTAAATTATCAGAAAATTGAAATGAAACATTTATTCTTGATTCCATGAAATCTTTTGGGTTACTTCGCTAATTATGTGCCACAGTGTTTCTGAATGCTAAATGTCACTTTGTTCATGTGAACTGGTTGGACCACAGAGGAGTTTGCAACACTGAGGAGTAAAACTGAGAGGGAGCAGCTTGTCATTTCAGTGTAACAGCCACAGGACAGAACCTGTAGAGTGTCACAGTGATAAATGTCATGTCAGTGCTGGTGCTCTGTGCTCTTAGATAAATTAAATGGGAGAGAGAGAGAGACTCCTGAACCATTCAGCAGTGACCTTGGATGTTGTCTGCTGAAGACTGGTCGTATTTTTGAGCCTGGTTGACCTTCTGCAGAGATGTAGATGATCATTTTTCAGGATGAGTGTTTGGTACAGAGGATCTTCCTGTTACCAAAATGTGTAAGTTAAAACTGCAGTGTACAAGCAAGAGCTGGAGAAAATCTAGAGGGTGATCTGCTGTGCCCTGCATTCTGCCATGGCAGGATCTGCGCCTGTTGCACAACAAGTCGAAACTTTACTCAAAGAAACAATTTCCTTTGTCATGAAAAATTGCTAGTGAGCCTCTTGCTTCAGTTTGAGGAGCTCTGAGGTCTTAAAGGCGAGGCTAATGCAATCTCTACTTGTCTCTTACAATATTAAGCCTAACCTGGAACAGGCCTTGATGTCTCCGCTGTGTGGTGGAAACATAGTGAAGCAGATGATGGTGGAAACATCATGCAGCATTTTGTCTGGAGATCTCTTCAAAGAGTGCAAAAAATTTGTGAGTATTGAGCCACGTGTTTCACATTCTCCAGTTCTGTGTGGTCTGTGCTGACACTGGTGAGTAGCTAAGGGGAGAGGTGTGGTTGTGCTGACATGGGATGTGCGGGGAGTTGACTCATATTCTCATCTCTCACCCTGTCCTGTAGCTGATGCTTCCTGGGAAAATGCAGGATACTACCTGGGAATTAGCCATAAAGTAACTGGGGGAGATTTTACAGTACAGCCCACAGACTGGCACATGAAGTGAAGGACAAGGGTTGAGACTTGAGGGAAGGGGAGGCAGAGCTAATACAACACCCAAGGTTGTATTAGAGAGGGATGGGAGCGAGGCCTAAAAACACATAAAATTATTTCATATGGGGAATAGTAAGAGACAACAAACTGCTGTTTATATAGCAACTTTGAGGGCGTGGTTTTGCTGACGTCAGGAGGAATATCAACACCAGTTTAGGTGGTACCTCAGCCTTGGCAAGTGGAGCAGCCAAACCATCTGAAGGTTAAATATGTCCAGAAGAAGGAGACAAAGGGAATCTCTGAGTGCACTGTGCCCCATGTTTCTCTTTTGTAGGTGAATCCTGAGCCCTACATAGACATCTGCATGTATGACACCTGTGCTTGTGAGTCTATTGGGGACTGTGCCTGTTTCTGTGACACCATCTCTGCCTACGCTCACGTCTGTGCTCAGAAAGGGATCGCTGTTCACTGGAGGTCACAGACCCTGTGCCGTAAGTGCTGGGGACACGGGGAAGAACTGGGTGAAAAGGGTCAGGATTGTGGCTCAGATGAGCTGGTCAGGCTTAGCTCTGCTCCCACTGATGTCCAGAGAACTTCACCTTACTGGGGCTGAGCTGGCAGCTCACGCTGGCATTTCCGCTCCCTTTTCTGTTTTTGTTCAGAGCCACGCCTCAAAAACCCATTCCATCAGTTAGGGGAGGTGATAGTCTGTGGTGCAAACAAAGAAATGTTTTCTGTAAAATATATATATATATCTGTGCATTAATTAACGGTTAAAGTTTGGGGTGTTTTTGCATTTGCTGTTATCAACCCCAAATATCTCTGGTCTAGAGCAAGTATTTCATTATGTACAAAAAAGATGCAAGTGTGAAGAAGTGGCCTGCCTTGCATGTAGTAAAAAAAAAAAACACAACCAAACACCAAAACAACAAACCCAAAATCAAACCAAAACAAAAACGGTTAAAGGTGGAAATATTTGTTTTTCTAGGTATGTGTGCTCCACTTTATATGACCCTTGCTGCCATAGTTCTGAGAGGCATGGTGAATAAATGCTCTGGTCTGATATTTTTTGCCTCTGATTCTTTCCCTGCGTAGCACAAAGCTGTGAGGACCTGAATAAAAATGAATTAGACTACCAGTGTGAATGGAGATATAACAGCTGTGGGCCTGCTTGTCCCATAACGTGCCAGCACCCACAGCCTTTGGAGTGTCCTCTGCAGTGTGTGGAAGGATGCCATGTACACTGTCCTGCAGGTAAGTCCATCTTTTGCTTTACTTAAACAGTTACTTTTTTTTTTTCCTCCTTAACAGGCTTATTGACGTGCTTTTACCATAATTGGTAGAAGGTTTGAGCCCACCTGAGAAGCCTCGTTGTGTTTTTAGTGCAATGTTTGGCTTTAAAATTCCTGAAAATTGGCATCTTCTTACTACTGTGCTATTTTGTAACAGGGAAAATACTTGATGAACTGTCCCTGGATTGTGTCAGTCCAGAAGACTGTCCCGTGTGTGCAGTTGGAGATGACAAGATCCCACATGGAAGGAGAGTAGTTTTGAACAGAGATGATCTACAGCGCTGTCAGTCTTGGTATGACGTGTTTATGCAGTGAATGTTGAATGGGATGAAGGGAGAGGGATGAAGTGCATCCACATTAATAAGCTTATGGATGTAACTTTAAATACATCACTGAAAAAGAAGCTTGGAAAACAGTTTTTACATCAATTCCCCTTCACACAGAACCCAAAGCTGAAGTTTTTCAGCGACGGTGGGGATTATAGGATGCCAGCTGAACTAAAATCCCTAAATTCCTTTCAGAAAAGGCCTTTTCCCATGTGTAGGTGGCCCTACTGGCTTGAGATGTTCCCCTTCTTTTTGTGCAACGTGTGATTCAACACCAGTAAAGCTGTCAGGCTCTTTCCCTCTGCCAGCGCTAAAAAATATCCTGCGTACGGCGCTGGGTCCCAACGTGCACTCAGTGCAGGACTTGCTGAGATGATTAGCAGTTGGAATTGTGCACTGTTCCTGGAAAACCAATTTCCATGAGATTTTAAGATCCTGCATGCACGGGTTTCCAAATGTGATGGAATGCAGGGCAAGGGTGCTGGTGCTGGGCACTTGCCTCATGGCACACTATGCAGTATCTGAAAGTTTGGCATTCTCCAGGTGCCTGGACCCTCGATGGATACTTTCACCAGTCACTTACAACGCTGTGAATACAGGAGATTTTTTTCCATCCTGTAAACTGATGGGATTTAATGCAAAGCGAACTGTAAAACCGCAGCAGTGATTAGGCCAGACTAACACCTTAAACTCTGAGTGCTCTGAACCTCACAGAAGCTCTAAATGGGTACAAACTTCCAATTCCTGGTCTCTTGCCAGAGCTCACTTATGTCTGTGCTATAAACCCAGGGCTTGAGCTCTAAGGCTAATCAATTAAATATATATATTTTTTTAGCAATGTACACAAAGAGCCTTGAATTCCATTGAAAGGTCAAGAAAGAGTCTCCATAAATGAGTCTCTGTTCCCTAATTTTTGTAATCCTCAATAATAATTTATCTTAAATGTTGATACGCTGGCCACTGCTCACAAAAGATTTCAAAACATTAGGAAAACTTACCTCACCAGGGAAACATCCTTTTGCATAACTGTCACCTAATTTAGATGCCTACACCATCTGTACAAACAATAGAAAATATTGCACAAAAATGAATTTCATAGCAAATATCCAAAGGAAATTGGAAACTAGAAGAGCCTTGTTCATATTAGGACTAAAATAATAAATCTTCTGCTGCTGTGTGTTAATGCCAGAAGTAGCTGTGCATTTTGCAATTAGGAAGATGCTAAAATAAGCTTGAAGGGAGCAGAATAGTTAAACTAAGACAACTTAAATGAGGGTGCCATGTGTAAAGTGAAGCATTTTCCTGAAAAAAATGGCACCTTCTTCCATTATTGACTCTCTCCCCCTCAGTGGGATGGGGGGAAAGAATCAGGAAAAAAGACTTGTTAAAGGTGGATGAATTATAAACAAGTTCCTGGAAGGTAGAGGGTGACAGAGGTGAGAAAGCTCACGGTGGTACAGAAGGGTAAATAGTGGAAAAGGCAGAGATGGGGGAAAAGAAAAATAGGAACTGATATGGGAAGGGAAAAATGGAGGTGAGTAGAAACATTGAGGGAATCTAATAGGGCTAAAAAGAGATAAGTATAGTGGAAATAAACCATTTAATGTGAGAAAAGGGACTGAAAAATCATGGAGGAAGGTAAGAGACATAAAAAACAACGTGCCAAATGTTGTATTCAAAACAAAGTGAAACCAGGAAGAAAACCCAGGAATTCAGAGCACTTCAGAGGAAGAAAAAAAGACTTAATTTCACCAGGGTTAAAATGTGGATAAACCAGCCCCCTGCACAAAATCTGCGGAGTATCAGAGCTAAACCATCTTTCCTACTCTAGGATTTTACTTTTTTTAAAATTTTTTTTAATTATTATTTCTGTGTGGGTGGGTTTTTTTTTTTATTATTTTTTTTTTATTTTATTTTGTTACTTTGCTTTAGCTGCCTCCAGTTTGCCTCATGGTTTGCTTCCTTGTCGAGCCCACCAGATTAACCAGTTCAGTCCACCAGTGGCTTGTAGGCATCTGTGCTGATGCTCAGTGGGTTCCCAGACAGTTTTCAGACATGGATTTTACACAGTTTGCCAAAGGCTGATGTAAGGACAAACGTGCATAGACATGTAGGATTTAGCTGTACAATACCTTGAGGGGAGTTGTGGGGAAATGGGCTGGGGGGGGGGGGGGGGGAATCATTCACATCATACTTTATTTTTGTTGTGCTTTTGAAATATTTAGTCGGTTTTGTATGAACGCTCTTTTATTTTGTGTGGGCGATGTGTTATTATAAGCATTATTATTTACAGTTACTTCCAATTTTTGCAGTCTGTGTGAAGGGAAGAACTTAACCTGTGTAGCCTGTGAGCCCGTGGAGAGCA
>NW_020958759.1:10305-12325 GCF_003031625.1 Empidonax traillii | reverse complement strand
ACCCATCGACAGTGTCCCGATACCATCGTATCTCACTCTAGGGACGATCTCTTGCTGGCAGCGCAATCCGAGGGACAACTCCTGCAAGTGCATTTGTCTGTGAAAACTGCACTATTGACACATGGTCTGAAATTGCACCGGGGAAAGGACAAGTGACAGTTCCATGGAAACACCTTGGATTTCAAATTAAGAACACCACACTTCAGCCCCAGACTGTTACTTTACCCCCTGATATCCACACCTTAAATGATTTGCAGTCACTACTGGGCTTAATCAATTGGGTTAGGCCTCTGTTAGGTGTAACAACAGACACTCTGAAACCGCTCTTTCAGCTCCTGGAAGGGGAGCCAGACTTAACCTGCCCTCGACGCTTAACACTGGCAACCCTGGCAGTATTAAAGGAAATAAATCAAAGACTGAGTTCCTGTCAAAGAAAAGTGTGGGATTTACCTCTTTTTAAAGTAATTTTTAAGGGTGTCAAACAACCTTCTGCTGTAATAGGACAATTAGAATAAAAGGCGAAGACTTTCTGTTATGGGAATGGGTTTTTTTAAGCTTCCAGATTTCCAAAGCCATTCCTCCATATCCTGAGATGCTCTCCAAAGTCTGCCACAAAAGCAGATTGCAGCTTTGGGAGCTCTTGGGGAGGGATCCAGATGTTATCCATGTTCCTCTGTCTACTGTTCAACTAACTCAATTGCAGATCCATAGCTCTGATTTTCAGTTAGCCATTGCTGATTACAGGGATCAATTTTCAGTTCACCTTCTGTGTATTCCTTTTATGCAGCTGCTGGCCCTTACTCAGCCAGAGCTAACACACAACTATTCTCCTGTTCCACTAACCAGTGCTAGAACTGTGCTCACGGATGGTTCTGGCAGAACGTCTAACGCAGCAGTCACCTGGCTCAGAGCAGGAAAATGGGTACATGACACACACAAGGTAAGAGGTTCCTCTCAGATAGCAGAACTCTCTGCAGTCATACCTGCATTTCAACTATTTCCTGAGCCTTTAAACAGTGTTTCCCATTCAGCCTCTGTTATTGGAGCAGTCTAATGAATTGAGAATTCATCCATAAAAGATATCTCCAATTACAATTAGCTCATATGTTCAAATCATTATTGTATGAAATTAGTCATCCTAAACACAAATTTCACAAAATCCACATTCGTTCTCACACTTCTTTCCCAGGGCCCATCCCAACAGGAAATCATGAGGCAGATCAAATAGCGGATACAGGGCACCTTGCCCAAACTGCAGTGGTTCCAAACAATTTCAAAAAAGCAAAGCTGTCCCACAGCTTTTTTCACCAAAATGCAAAATCCCTCAAAAAAAACATTCCACCTTACACTATCTCAAGCCAGAGCAATTATTTCTGTGTGCCCTGACTGCCAGAGACTCGCTCCTATACCATCTAAGGGGGTAAACCTTTGTGGAATTAAAACACTTGACATCTAGCATTCGGACTTAAGGCATTATTCACCATCTGGAAAATTAAAACACATCCATGTGTCCATTGACACATGTTCTGGTGCCATTGCAGCAGCAACACCAGAAGGAGAGAAGGCCCAAAACGTCAAAAAACACCTCATATCTTCAATATCACTCCTTGGCATCCCCAAAATCATAAAAACAGATAATGGACCGGCATACACTTCTCACTCTTTAAAAGAGTTTTTCATCATGTGGAGCATCTCCCATGTCACAGGGATCTCCCACTCCCCCACTGGTCAAGCAGTGCTAGAGCGTGCTCATCAAACACTCAAGAATATGTTAACCAAACAACAAAACACCACAATTGGACTTAGATGGTGAGTGTGGGAATGGTTGGGGTTTGGCTGATGTGCTGCTCAAGTCATGCATTGATTTTGGTTTCCTTTCTTGGAGCTGAGGAAGAGAAGAACCCAGGGACTGCAGGAACCCCTGAGCCAGCCCAAGGGACGTGCTTTTGGAAGGTGGATGGACAGGCCCAGCTCTCTGCAAGATAAGTGGAGGGCTCTGAGCCAGAGAGGGGATGAGAGC
>NW_020958759.1:6496-8485 GCF_003031625.1 Empidonax traillii | reverse complement strand
TCCCTCCCCTTCCCCACACACACTGGGAAAAGAGGAGAGAGAGAGGGGGGAGAGAAAAAAACAAAAAAGTCCTCCAGAATGGGAAAAACCCCTTATTCTATTCGGCTGGTTGAACTGTGTGGTTTAGTTTTCCTTCTCCCTTTGATGTGCACAAGGAGCACTGCTAAGAAAAAAAATCAACGGGAATGGGGAATCGGAAAAAAAACCAACATCCCAAAATAGTTCCTCTCCAATGAAAATCCAAGAAGGATCCACAGTAGGCAACCAGGCTGAGAACAAATAAACAGCACTGAGATCTCCTCCGACCTTGTTCCAGTCTCAGCATAAAGCCCAAACTTCTCCCCCCATTTTCCAGGAAGAAAAAAACAAACAAACAAACAAACAAACAAAAAAACCGAGCTCCTCACCCCTGTTTACAAGGAGACAAGATTCCAAACCCTTGAAAAGAAAACAGGTTCCTTTTTGTGCTCCTTAAGTGCCCACCTAACAGCTCTGCATGCAGTGGGCAGAGGGGAGGGAAAAAAATTCTTGCTGAGTTTCTAAGAAACAGCAAAACCATGACCAGAACCCTCCAGTTTGCAACACTCCAAAGAGCATCACTGATGCCAAGGACAATTCTGATCCCCCTCAACAAACACTCCTCCAGCTGTGACCCTTGTCTGGTGGGGAACACAAAGGGATGTGTGGGAGGGTTTCACTGAGAACAGGGAGAATTTTGGAGAGGGACCTTTACACACCCAGATCTTGATGTGTCCACACATCTCTGCCTGGGTGTGGGCGTGAATTGACTGTGGTGTGAGTGTTGTTATTGGGAATCTATAATTCAGTCACAGTTCAATTGCACAAATTATATTGAATCACTTGCTACCTGTTAAGTTGGTCAATGATTAAATGCTACTAATCTCTTTTGCCCCCTTATCTCTCTGTTCAAATCCTTTGAATCCTGACCCTTTTATATCCCAAGGCTCTGTGTAAATCACTCCCTTTCAGAGAAAATTATATTTTTGTGACTTCCACTTTAAAATCTTCCTCCTCAGCTAAACTACAAACCAACTCCAATAGGCTGTTGAAGACTTGAAGACACAAACACAATAAAAGAAAAAAAAATAATTTGGTTTTCTGTATTTTAATGAGCCCCACAGTGTGTTTAGAGACAAGTCCATCATCCAGAGGTACTGAGAGAAGATTGAAGAAGCTGCTCAAGAAGTCAGAAGCCAAACTCCCAGTCCCTTGAAGCATTGCTGGGCCCCACTGAGGGCAGGCACTGCCAAAGCCTCCCCAGGGACTCCTGAGAGCAGATCCTTGCAGGCCAGGAGTGCAGGCAGACAAAGGTTCTGGGCAGTGTCACAATGCTCCCCTGATTCCATGAGACAACATTCCTAATTTACTGTCCAGACCAGAGGGAAATCACAGGAAGGGCCATGGTTTGTCAGGACTTGCTTTATCTGAGGGAGCCCCGGGGGGCTTTTGGTGCTGAGTCCTTGAACCTCAGGGACTGAGGGGAGATTGTACAAACCTGTCCATAAGGGAAAGTCAGAAGGAAACCCCAAAGTATCTGGAAGCATTAATGGCTCCCACTGAGTGTTAATACAGGCAAAGTCTCTCCAGGGACTAATTAAAGTAGATAATTTGAGGCCATGATTGCACAGACCTCTTCAAAACTCAGAATCAAAAGAAAAGTCAAAGTACTTTAACAAACCTGTAGTACATTGAAGCTTTAACAAGCCCCACTGAGGGCCATTCCTGACAAAGGCTCTCAAGGGACTCATTAGAGCAGATAATTGGAGGCCAGGACTGAACAAACCTCTCAAAGACTCAGTGTCAAAAAGAAGTGTCTAAACAAATTTACCTTGAGTGCCTTGAAACATTTATGAGCTACAGTGAGTGTCACAACTGATTGAGAATCCCAAGGGACTCATTAAAGCAGATAATTGGAAGCCATAAATGAAAAAAACTTTCAAAAACGCACTTTCAAAAGGAAGAGTTCCT
>NW_020958759.1:0-1394 GCF_003031625.1 Empidonax traillii | reverse complement strand
GTGTCAAATTAAATCCACATTGCAAAGTCCCCTTGATAGCAACTCCCTGATGAAATCCCTCAGTGACCAGCCCTTGAACACCATTCTTGAACATCTTTATTATCTCTCTGTGCAATGGGATATAAAGGTTTTTTCAAGTGCTTTGTGAGTGATGCCAAATCTCAGGGAGCCCTTGAGCAACCTGTCCTGATTTAAAGACACATCTTGGGAAAGGAAATCCAATAAAATTAAGTCCTTTTATTCCTCAGCAATACAGGGAGACAAAATACAAGGAGGTATAAGTGAAAAAATAACAGTTCACTGAGAAGAAATACAGCAGCAAAAACAGCAATACCATCAGAACAGTTCAAAGTAACAGCAGAGAGAAATTGCCTCCTCTCTCTCTCCCTACCCCATCTCCCTTTGGTAAACAGTTCAAAATAGGGATCAACACGTGCCTCCCTTCCCCCTTTTACCCTGAATGAACAAAGAACAAAATCCAGACCCCGGGGAAAGAGGGGCCAAAGCAAACTCTGGGAAACATTCTGATCTGAGCTCAGTTGTGCTGCCCAAGAACACGCTGACTCCAGAGGGGTCCAAGCGGGGCAGAGCCGGCGACTCTGTCCGTGCGGTGGGAGGGGGGGAGGCAGCGGCTCTGCTTGATTCCATGGAGTGCTGGGCAGGCACAGTGGCCCCTTGGTTCCAGGAGATTCCACAGTGTCCCTGCATTCCTTTGGTTCCAGGAGGCCCAGCAGTGTCACACTGCCACTTGATTCCCTGACCTTACAAAGAATACGAATAGCCCCTTGGTTGAAGGCCAACTGCCCATGGGGCTGCCTTAGGGGCACTGTGGGGACCCAGACAGGGGAGTTGTCACCTCCCTGGACTCAGCCCTGGGGTCACCACATCTGGATTGCTCTGTGTGGGTATGGGGCTCCCATTTTGAAGGAATAAGGAAGAACTGGAGAGGATCTAGAGGTGATCTGACAGGATGGAGCTTTTCTCCATATTGTAAATAGAATGAAATCTCCACAAAGTGCAGCATGGAAGGTTCAGACTGAAGGTGAGGAAGAAGAAATGACACTAAACAGGGACCCTTGTAGTGCAAGAAGTCAGCAAGAGAGTATCAGGATCATCCCATGGCTTTGTGTTCCAGGGAACAACCAGAGCTGGGGGACAGCAGAGCCATCAGGGAGGGCCCAGAAATGCTGCTGGCAGGGGGGTGGCAAAGCAGGAGGGGTGTGTGCAGCCTGCAAGACCAGAGGAGCAGCAGGGCCAGGGGAGCACAGCCTGCAGCACAGATGGCCAAGGGCTCTGGCAGGGCTGCAAGGCCCAAAGGCACCCAGGCCTTTGTGCCCTTGGCTCTGGCAGCTGCCTCTGCCCCTCAGGCCACCACAAGACACTTTCCTTTGTCT